>NC_141394.1:83074610-83175676 GCF_034619465.1 Leptosomus discolor
TGCCAGCAAGCCGGTGGCACGACGACTTGAAAGGCTCAAGGACGTACGTCTGGGGCAAGGGAAGAGAAATGGGTGGTGATGACGGATCACCACGGTGATGACGTGGGTGTTTCCCCTATGTTTGGCCCTAAAACAAAGGTTTCCCAAAGCAACCCCCCACCAGCCACGGGAGGTGACCCTGGCCCGGACCCCGACCGCCCGCTGGGCTCACTTGGCTCGGAGTAAACGGTCTCGACGTCCATCTGTG
This sequence comes from Leptosomus discolor, assembly GCF_034619465.1. Classification (NCBI taxonomy): domain Eukaryota; kingdom Metazoa; phylum Chordata; class Aves; order Leptosomiformes; family Leptosomidae; genus Leptosomus; species Leptosomus discolor. The sequence goes on from NC_141394.1 coordinate 83,074,858, forward strand.
CAAGGAAAGGGAAAAGAGATGCCAGCGTTCAACGCCGTGGGTCAGCGTGGTGGAAAACAGGGGGGGAGAGGAGAGAGGGCGGCCTTACCCGAAACTCCCCGATCACCGAGTCCGTCCGGAAAGACCGAGAGTCCACAACCTGTGAGATGAAAATAAGGAAAAGCGGGTAAATCCAGCCCAATTCCTGCCAGGGTGGAGGACTGTTCCGCACGCCCTCGTGGGAAACGGGGGGACGTTTCCGGGGCGCTGCAGGGAGGGGGACAGGGCGACGGCCCCGAGCATCCCCCCAGTCTGCTGAAGCTCACCGTGATGAAGATGGGCGCGTCGAACAGCTCGGCCGGCGACTCGAAGACGTTGAAGAAGAAGGTCTGCAGGGAAAAGGGGTGAGGGTGCGAGGTGGAGGTTCTGTGCCAGCCTCCCCCCCCAGGGCACGTTCGCCCCTCCCAGCCCCTCCCGTGCCCCCAACTCTGCAGGCTGGAGCCTCTTCCCTCCTGTTCGGTGGGACCCCCACCACGTTAACAGCAACAGCCTCCCGAGGGGGCTGCGCTGGGTGGCTTCGGTGCGCCCCGATGAGCAACACCCTCCGGTTTGCTCTTGCCAGGGCGGGTTTGCAAAGGCACATCCAGAGCATCTCTCCCTGGGGGTCTCCAAATAAAGCACAGGGGACAGGTTGAAGCAGGCTTTGGGGACATCCCAAAAGGCAGGCTTGAAGGTTCCCCTGCGGGGACAGGGCTGGGGACGAGTCACCTGCGTCCGTCCGAGCCTACCCCGCAGCACGCCCGGCTGCGTTGCCCATCCCTGCCCAGGACACGCACCAGGATGCTACGGTGCTCTGGGACTCCTGGACACCTGAGTCACTCGGGAAGGTGACCAAGAGCCCTGCGTGAAGGATGGGGATGCTGGACCTGCCAAAAGGGCTCCCTGCCGCTGTCTGAGCTTCTCCCCCATCGCAGTCCCCGTCGCCACACCCCAGCCTCTGCGCTGCACTGGGGTTTCGTCACTAGGGACCCCAACCCATAACACTCCAGAGCCTTTCCTGGTGCCCCCAGCACCCGACGCAGCACACGGAGCAGAGAGCCTCCCCCCACCCTCCTCACCTCATCAAAGAAGGGGCTGTTGCCTTTGCGGATCCTCGTCCTCTTGGTCTGCCCGGCGGCCGTCACCTTCACCACGGGCCTGATGTTGACCCCGGGGAGCTGCGGCCCTCGATGCCTCGACCCTCACCCTGATCTGGGATGGGAGGGAGGACAGGACAGGAGTTCACCAGGGTCAGTCCTACCCCGGGATGGGCACCTCTCAGGTGACCACACAGACCCCCCTAGGGAGAGGCTGGGGGGCCTTGGGGAGGTGGGTGCAAGGAGAGCGGCTCGTCCCCACCAGCCTGGTCTCACCTGGAAGTCCTGCGGCTTGTTGGATAGAGGCTTTTTGGGTGAGCTCCTCCTCCTCTTCACCCCCTGGCCGTGGTGCACGGGGGGCTTGTGGGGCAGCGAGGGGGCCTCGGACCCCGGCGGCCCCGAGGAGGAGGAGGGCTCTGCCTCATCCCCCGTTGCCACCTGATCCTCTGTCTCCTCCTCTCTGGCCGTCTCTGCGCGGGGTGAGAAAGGAGATGGAGGATACAGGCAACGTGGGACCGGGCGTTGTGGGATCAGAGGGAGGGGTCTGGCTGGGAAAAACGCGATGCTACCGGGGGACACGTCCCCCCCGGCGCTACACGTGAAGGTTGCTGGTTACCGGCGGCCGTGTCGGGCTCAGCAGCAGCCGGTGCTGGCTCAGGGGGGGCCGAAGGGGGGAAACAGGGGGACAGCTCCTGGTGGGGGGATGTAGGACACTTGCAGGATGAGGAAAGCCTGGAAAAAAGGACATAATCATCATACAGGCAGCCAGAAACGCTTTCCCAGAGGCCACCCCGTCTGCCCAGGCGTGGGGGATGCAGCCATAAAAATCAGGAGCAACTCGGCAAAGGGCAGGGAGAGGTCTCCCAGGACCCACGTGGGGGCACCACGGGCATGCGGGGGTCCCAGCGGGGTGACCACCAGGTCCCCATCCCACTAGATGGCAGCCCCAGGCTGGGCTGGGCTGGGGCCAGGCTCTGCATCTGCTGGGGAGGGAGTGGGAGAGAGGGAGATGCGGAGGCAGAGCCGGGGAGCGGCTGGGGGAGAGGGGAGCTGCGGAAAAGGAGGTTTAATGGGGGGTGAGAGGTGCTCCCAGTGCTCCCAGTGTTCCCCACAGAGCCCGCCGGCCACCCAGCAGGGGCACCCCTGTCCCAGGGGGCACACGGGCTACAGCCCCTGCCAACATCTGCCCTGCAAAGAGGTTTGACCCGTCTGCTACTGGGTTGTCCCCAGCAAAGCACCGGGGTGTCCCCAGCAAAGCTCTCCCCAGGCTCCAAGGCGAGGAGGAGAGGGGGACACCGGGATGGGAGGAGGTGACTCCCCCCGCACGGCCCAGGAGGTCCCATGTGAGCCCGGACCGAGCGGCTTCCTGCTGCCCCCCTGCCCCGGCCACCGGGTTTGCTTGTTGGAAACAGCCCAGGATGGGACAACTGGTCCCAAACTGGGAGCTGCAACTGGTAGGGACATTGCTCAGACTGGTCTCCAACTGGGAGCTGCAACTGGTAGGGGAGTTGCTTAAATTAGTCTCCAACTGGGAGCTGCAACTGGTAGGGACAGTGCTCAGACTGGTCTCAAATTGGGAGCTGCATCTGGCAGGTACGTTGCTCACACTGGTTTCAAACTGGGAGCTCCATCTGGCAGGGATGTTGCTCACACTGGTGTCCAACTGGGAGCTGCAACTGGTAGGGACAGTGCTCAGACTGCTCTCAAAACTGGGAGCTGCAACTATGTACAGACGTGTCTCAAACTGGTCTCAAACTGGGAGCTGCAACTCATAGGGATGTTTCTTATACCGGTGTCCAAATGGGAGCTGCAACTGGCAGGGAACATTGCTCAAACTGGTCTCACTGGTCCCCACGCAGCGACTCACCCCGGTGCTCTGCTTCTTGGTGTCCAGCAAGGGGAGGTTGTAGGAGGCCGCCAGGCTGGGGGAGGAGAGGACATCTCGCAGGGGCACTCGGGCTTCTCCCAAAAACCTGGGGGTGAAGAGCAAGGAGGGGGGGGGGGGGGGGTCAGCAGGGGAAGGGGCCAAGGAGCCGCGGCTGGTGCAAACCCGGGCCCCAGCGACCGCCCCGGAGGGCAGGGCTGGGGCAGGGGCCACCTCCCCGCGTCCCCGACGGGCAGCCCAGTCCCAGCCCAGGGGAGGCACCCGGGGTGAGCATCTCTGGGGACTTTGTCCCCTTTTTATCAAGGAAAAGCACCCAGAAGTCACGCCGGGGAGCCAGGAGCCATAAACCGAAGCGCTGATGGATTTTTCCTTTGCTGACGGAGAAAACAGAGACACGAGGGGTTGGGGGTTTTGCTGGAGGCGGGTGAGACCAGAGCCGGCAGCCGAGGCTGGTTGTGTGCCACCGTCACCCGGGAGGATTTCAAACCACCATGAAACTGGTTTTCCCCTATTCAGCCCTTCCCTGGTGCCCGGCTTCTGGTTAACCCTTCCTGCGCCATGCCACCTCCCACCCCGGCCAGCAGCACCAGTTGCCCCACGGAGCAGGGCTGGCTGGGGAGGGGGTCCAGTGCTGCTGCCCAACTTCTCCGCAGCCACCCAGAGGCAGGAAAGCCCTCAAACCCCATCGGCGCGGTGAGGTCACGGAGCAGACCCTCCTGGAAGATGTGTCGAAACACGTGGAAGGCAGGGAGGTGACTAGAGACAACCAACGTGCCTCCACCAGGGGCAAAGTGGGCCTGGCTGAGCTGGTGGCCTTCCACGATGGAGTGACTGCATCAGCGGACGAGGGACGAGCGGTGGTCTGTCATCTAGCTGGACTTCCCTAAGGCCTTTGGTGCAGTCGTGGAGGACATTGATCACTCTAAATTGGAGACATACGGGTTGGACGGATGGACTGTCAGGTGGATAAGGACTTGGCTGGGTGGTCATGTCCAAAGAGTTACAGTCAACGGCTCGACGGCCAAGCAGAAACCAGAAACGAGTGGCGTTCCTCAAGGGTCCGTGCTGGGACCAACACTATTTAATATCATCATCGTTGACACGGACAGGGGGACTGAGGGTGCCCTCGGCATCTGTGCAGGTGACACGAAGCTGAGGGGTGAAGGTGATTCACCCGAGGGAAGGGGTGTCGTCCAAAGGGACCTGGACAAGGTTGAGAAGCGGGCCTGTGGGAACCTCCTGAGGTTCGGCAAGGCCAAGGGCAAGGTCCTGCCCGTGGGTCGGGGCAATCCCCAGCACAGACACAAGCTGGGTGATGAGGGGATGGAGAGCAGCCCTGGGGAGAAGGACTTGGGGGCGTTGGTGGATGAGGAGCTCACCGTGACCCGGCAAGGGGCGCTCACAGCCCCGAAGGCCAACGGCATCCTGGGCTGCACCCAGAGCAGCGTGGGCAGCAGGGCGAGGGAGGGGATTCTGCCCCTCTGCTCCGCTCTGGTGAGACCCCCCTGCAGGGCTGCGTCCAGCTCTGGGGGCACCAGCACAGGACAGACACGGAGCTGCTCGAGCGGGGCCAGAGGAGGCCACGAAGATGCTGAGGGGCTGGAGCAGCTCCCTGTGAGGACAGGCTGAGAGAGTCGGGGGTGTTCAGCCTGGAGAGGAGAAGGCTCCAGGGAGACCTTAGAGCGGCTTCCAGCGCTGAAAGGGGCTGCAGGAGAGGTGGGGAGGGACTCTGGATCAGGGGGTGGTGACAGGACGAGGGGTGACGGTTTCACACTGCAAGAGGGGAGATTGAGATGAGATCTTGGGAAGAAATTCTTCCCTGGGAGGGCGGTGAGGCCCTGGCCCAGGCTGCCCAGAGCAGCTGGGGCTGCCCCCTCCCTGGCAGGGCTCAAGGCCAGGCTGGATGGGGCTGGGAGCGACCTGCTCTGGTGGGAGGTGTCCCTGCCCAGGGCAGGGGGTGGGACTGGGTGGTCTTTGAGGTCCCTTCCGAATCACACACCAAAGTGCTGTGATTCTGCGATTTCAGACAGCAACAGCAGCCGAGCCAGGGAGTTAATTGCCTGTCCCTGCTAATTGCCCCATTGGCTCCCTGCAGCGGACGGGCAGGTTGGTATTTTCTCCCGAGAGAAGAAGCGAAAATCCACCGTCACCTTCGTGATGGAGAGGGGACCACACGTGAGAGCGTCACCGTCCCCACGGGTCGCAGCGAAGCGGCTGCTCCCACACAGACAGACGAAATCCCCGGCGCCGGGAGCCAGGACCCTTCTCCCACCCTCCTCCTCCTCTATTTATAGAGACACACGACGCCACCGAGCTGGACCAGACCCCATTTCCACCTCCCTTGGCCTCCAGCCCAAGAGCAAATCCAGCATCGGCTCCAGCTCTGGAGACGGGATCCTTCACGCCAGGGCCGCCCTCCCCGTCCCAGCCGGAGCACGGCGGCGGGTTCCCACCCTCGGCTGCCCAAAAATAAATTACTTCCTCTGTTTTTTTTCCCCTGGGCGAGCAGCGATCCCGCCCAAAGGCGCCCCACGTGCAGGCGTGGGTTGCCAGGGGGTGGCCGAGCTGGGTGTCCCGGGGCTGGAGGTGGCACCGCCGTCCGCTCTCGCCCTCCTTCCTACCGCTGCGAGGAGGGAGACCCCGACCCCACGGGGAAACCGCCACTGCCCCCGGAGCGAGGGGCACCAGGAGCTGCCGTGAGGAAGGAAGCCGTTTGTCCGGCAAGCGCCGCCCTTCCCAGCTCCGCCGGCGAAGGGTGTGCGGGAAAAGGAGCTTGGCCGCCGCCTCACACCTCCCGGGCCAAGCGCCCATCACCGGAGCCTCGCGGCGCCGACGCCGCTCCCGGGGGCGGCGACGGGCACAAGGGTCCCTTGTGTGCTCCCAGCCCTCAAACGCTGGGTTTTCTCCCCAAAGCAGCCCAGAAATGCGGCTCTCGCCTCCCACCAGCCGCCCTCCGCTGCCAAGGGCAGCCGGCACCGGGGAGCAGCGCCCGGAACCCCGGGGAGAGCCCGAATCCCCTCGCCGCCCACCCCAGCCCCCTCGTGCAAAGCCTCGGGCGGGCACACGCGCGTGCAAGGGCCGTGCCGGCGGTGGGAGCGGGGCGGGGGGGGGGTCGCACCCGGCACCCGGAGCTTCTCCCACCTGTTTCTCCCCACGGTCTCATGGTCTTTCACGACGACGGTGAGCTCGGCACCCGGGTCCAGGGGAGCTCCCTTCAGGTCCCACTCGAAGCCCTGGAGGGGGGAGGAGAGAGGAGCCCGGGTCAGCGCCCGGCCGGGGCTGCGATGCTCACACCGGCATCGATCGGCTCCGGCGCCACCGGAGGGTCTCGGAGGTGGAGAACCGAAACGCCAGACCCTCCTCCCCCGACCCTCATCCCCATCACAGCGCCGGCAGCACAAACCTCAGCGCCGCGCGTGCCCCGAGCAGAATTTCCCGTCAAACCCAGAGCAGAAAAACATGCCCCGGACAAAGGATCCCTCGTCACGGATTAAAAGTGGAGGAGAAAACAATGGGAGCCGGCCCGCGGCGGTGCTGCACCAGGACGGTGCTCGCTCACCCACCAAAACCCTTTTTCTTTTCATTTTGACTCATGAAGGCACAGGTCAGGGTTAGAAGGAAGAAGGTGCTGGAACAAAATATCCTCCCCTGGGCCAGGCTGATGAGTAAAACACACTTGTTTTCCCCTCGAGCTGCAATGTGTTTAAACAGCGCCTTTTAACGTGCGTGCTCAGCCCCGATAAGATCTCGATGGAAGGGGAAGAGGCCGGAGCGAAGGGCCCTGCGGAGCCCGTCCCGCTCCTCCGCTGCAGGATTTGGGATACGAAGCTGCTCCTGATGGGGTACGGCCCCAAACCCTCCACAGGGTGGCAACCCCGGGGCATCTCTGGGCCCCCCACAAGCCCTTTGGGCTTGGGGCGTCTTGCTGGGCTTGCACCCAGGTCCCAGGGCACCCTCCGTGCCCGGGCTGTCCCCCGCGGGGACGGGGACAGGCTCACCTCGTTCCATACGGGGTTCACGTTGTTCTTGATGACTTTAGTCCTCTTCTTCACGCCTGCAGGGAGCGACACACACGGGTCAGACTGGATTCCCCACCGAACCGTGGGAAAAGACCCCAAAATTCCGTTGCCCGCTTCCAGCCCCAGCCCTGCCACGAGCCTTGCTGGAAAACCCCGGGCAAGTCACCTCGATGTGTCGTGCCTCAGTTTCCCCACGAGCGGGTCAGAAAGGAGGCTCCCAAAGGCTGCTGGGTGGGTTTTGGGGCTCAAGGTGCCGTGGAGGAGCCAGGCATCCTCCTCGTGAACCTCGGTACAGCCCCAGACGGGACCCAGAGCCAGTGATCGGATGGTTGGACACGGAATGGGGGGGGTTGGCCCACTGACACCCCCAATAGATGCGGATGGGGATGCTGTCACCCAGCTCTGGGACTGCAGCCGTCCCAGGGAGCGGAGACGGACGGCTGCAGCTAAAAGGAGCCCAAAGCCAACGTCCCCGGGAGCCCCGGTGCCGGGGGGGGGGGGTCCAGCCCTGCCGGAGGAGCCCCCGACGCACCCCAAAACCGCGACCCTCAGGACACACCGGCAACTGGCCGAAGGCTCGCCGGGCCCCGAGGGGCTGCGTCACGGGAGGGCCCGGGGGAAGAGGAAAAGGAAGAGCCGAACAATAGCGGTGACTCAAACCCCGGGGGACACCGGCCGGGCGCCCCGCGGGCGTGTGTGGGTACCCCGGCCTGCGGCACGGCACGGGGGGCTGGGGGCAGCCAAGCCGCTCGCTCCAAATATTCTTGTTTGGTGGGTTGGTTTTTTTTTTTTATTTCAGCATCACTAAATGAATCTTTTTTCCTGTTTCAGCTTGGAAAGAGTCTTTCCCCAGCCCCAGGCCGAAGCAGCCGGGAGGCAGAGCCGCCCTCGCCCCGACACGGCACCTCTGGGCAGCGTCACCGAGCCCGAGAGATGCCAAACGCCCTCGATCCCATGGCACGTCCTCCTGCTCCCGCCTCATCTTCACGGGACGCAGAGCCCTGGAATTCCCCCCCACGCTCTCGGGGTGGGGATTTGGCCACCAAGAGCCACTTCCCCCCGCGGAGGGAGCCCACCCTGGGCCGGCAGCACCCAGCACCCACCGCGGGGTGAAGGCACGAGGGATCCCGGAGCTGGGTGGGTAGGGGCTGGCAGCAGCATCGTGTCATCCCCCCCCCGACAACCCACCCCACGCAGCACAGGAAAGGCTGGGTCAGAAGCCACTCATCCCTTTCCTTATTTTTTTTTTTTTTTTCTAAAAATGGACATTTTTCCACCGCCAGGAAACGGCGGCCAAAAAAAAAAAAAAAAAAGAAAAACCCCAAGAAGGGCGACAACCTCCAGCGAGCGCTTTCGAGGTGCAAAGGCAGCGCTCCCTTCCCGGGACCTCCAGCCTCCCACGGCCGTGGGACAACCCCCTCGATAAGGGGTCGTTTGTATCCGTCTCCTATCGGTCATTAAAAGACCTTAATTAACGAGAGCGAAGCGCAAAAGCCCCCGAGAGCACCCAAGGGTGCGGCACGCCGCGGCAGCGCCGGGGTCTTGCTCTTCGCCACCGCCTCACCCCACCGCTTTTCGATGCTGGGTGCCAAATGGCCATCCCCCAAGTGTGCGCGTGTGTCCCCCAAGCGCGTGTGTCCCCCTTCGAGGCGACGGGATTTCTCCCTGTCCCCCAAAAAGCCCAGAGGCAGAGCGCTAAAACCCCCCAGGCCACCCCAGGGAGCCTCGGACACGCGCGTGAGCGTCGGCGCCGGGATGGATCGGAGGGTGGGGATGGAGGGGGGCTACGGTGTATTTGGTAGTGGGGTGCAGCGGGGATGGGGGGGGGGATTTTGCAAGGATTTAGGATGAGGATGGAGCTTAGCAAAGCCCGGCTTCTGCGGGGCGCCCGGCCAGGACGTACGTCCTGGCCGGGCGCCCCGCAGAAGCCGGGCTTTGCTAGAGTGGGCTTCAAAAACAAACGAGAGCCCTAATCCTCCCCGCCCCCAACCCAGATTTGGGGTCCCCCCTCACCTCGGAAAGTCAGGCTGGCCACCGGGTCGCTTTGTTTGTCGCCTTTCTCCAAGTTGGGGAGGTGGCTGGCTCGTTGGAGCAAGCAACGCAGCATGGCCGGGCGATGGAGCGGGGGCCAGTGAGGCCAAACTGGGCTCGGCCCCAAGGGCAGGATCTGGCCTTCCCCATCACCGCCTCCAGCGTCCCGGCCCTCCCCGGAGGATGGAGGAGGTGCCCGGGCGGTGACAAAGAGCTCCTCGGCGCGGTCGCTCCGGAGGTTGCAAGACCCGGGATGCTGCGAGCCACGGGGGCTACCGAAGATCCAGGGATGCTGCGAGCCCCGGGGGTGGTCAATTAAATCCCCGGGATGCGGGGATGCTGCGAACCCCGGGGCTGGCGAGTAGATTAACGACACCCGGGGATGCGGCAGGCTCCGAGGATGCCCGAGCACCGGGATCCGGGGATGCTGCAAGCAGCAGGATGGTAAATAAATCCCCGGGATGCAAAGATGCTGCAAGTCCCCGGAGATGGTAAATAAATCACCGGGACTGGGGGATGCTGCGAACCCCAAGGGTGGTAAATAAATCCCCGGGATTCGGGGATGCTGCAGGCAGCAGGGATGCTCAAGCACCGGGACCAGGGGATGCTGCGAACCCCAAGGGTGGTAAATAAATCCCCGGGATTCGGGGATGCTGCAGGCAGCAGGGATGCTCAAGCACCGGGACCAGGGGATGCTGCGAACCCCAAGGGTGGTAAATAAATCCCCGGGATTCGGGGATGCTGCAGGCAGCAGGGATGCTCAAGCACCGGGACCGGGGGATGCTGCGAACCCCAAGGGTGGTAAATAAATCCCCGGGATCCAGGAATGCTGCAGGCACAGAGGATGCTCAAGCACCAGGACCGGGGGATGCTGCGAGGCCCAAGAATGGTAAATAAATCACCGGGACGGGGGGTTGCGGTGAATCCTGAGGATGGTAAATAAATGACCAGGATCCAGGGATGCTGCAGGCACCGAGGATGGTAAATAAATCACTGGGACTGGGGGGATGCTGCGAACCCCGAGGATGGTAAGTAAATCACCGGGATTCGGGGATGCTGCAGGCACCAGGGATGCTGCAGGCACGGAGGATGCTCAAGAGCTGAGACCGGGGGATGCTGCGAACCCCAAGAATGATAAATAAATGACCAGAATCCAGGGATGCTGCAAACCCCGAGGATGGTAAATAGATCACTGGGCTCCAGGGATGCTGTGAGCTGCGGGATGGTAAATAAATCACCAAGACCTGGGGACGCTGCGAGCCCCAAGGGTGCAAGAGCACGGGGACCTGGGGGTGCTGCGAGTTCGGGGTGAGCGAGCAGCTGCCCCCAGGGGTGCTGTGAGCCTCGGGGGTGCTGAGCAGCAGAGCCCAGGGGTGAAACACCCGGGGATGCCGGAGCAGCGGGACACGGGAGATGCCACACGCCTGGTGACGCTGGCGCACCAGCACCCCAGGGTGCTCCCAGGCAGCACTGGGGAGGCCACAGCACTGGGGACAGGTCAGCACGGGGAGGAGGGGGTGTCCCGCTGCCGGGGCGGGGGGCTCCGAGCCCCCCACAGCACCAGAACTGGGCTCTCACCACAAACCTGCCCCTGGGGCGGCCAGCGCCCGCTCCGAGCCCCCCGCACCCCTGGGCCCAAGTGTCACCAGTGGCTGGGGGGGGGGCGACATTCCTGCTGCCACCACCTTCCCTGTCCCCCCAGAGCAGAGGTGGGGGCCATCCCCTTGTCACAGCCCCGGCGAGGATGAGGGCGACCGGGAGGGAAGAAGCTGCTCAGGCCCAGCTGAGGGGCTCCACGGCCACAGCCATGCCCGGTGACAGCGGGACAGGGACCCCGGTGCCACGGTCCCGCCCCCCCCAGCCGCAGAGCCAGACCCGACACGAGGCCCCTTTCCTCCTGCTCATCGCATCCCGCCCAACGAACCCCAAAAAGCTGCTTTTTCAGCCCAAGGATGCCCGGAGCGTGGCCAACAAGCCACGACACGTCACACGCTGCGTCATTTCTCCTGGGGGGGGGGGGGGGGGGGTAGGATTTGGCACCCAGGCTGGCACTGGAGGGGGGTCGGGAGGGTCACACAGGGGACTGGGGACACACGGGGGGCCCAGTACAGCCCCGCCCCCCCCCGCCCAGCCCCGGGGCTGTTGGGGGGCAGGCAGCGGGGCGGGGGGGGGGGGGGGGGATTGTGGGTGTCCAGCAGGTCCCCAACACTGCACCCGTGGGACGTGGGTCCTCGGGGGGGGGCACAGGGAAGGGAGGTGGCATTCCGGCCCCTGGTGCCGGGACCCCCCCGCGACGGCCGTGTCCCCCCCCCAGGGGCGGAGCAGAGGCCAGAAATAGCCCCGGCTGCCGCTGCTGCTGTCACCGCTCAGCTATGTCCCCCCCGGCCACCCCCCCGCCACAGCTGTGGCCTTGTACCCCCCCAAATAAGGAGGGACCCCTCCGGGGGGGGACACAGACGGACAGGGGGGGTCCCCAGGCATCCACTCCCTGGGGGGGGGGGGGGGGGGGGGCGGTAAAGAGGGGAGGGGGGACGGGGACGGTACCCCCGGGGGGAGGGGGGGGGCTGCGTGGGCAATGCACGCTGGGGGGGGGACACCCCGGGGGATGGATGGGCGGGGGGTGGGAGGTGTCAGACTCCCCCCCCCCCCAAAGCTTTCAGCACCCTCCCTGCCGCCGAGACAGATCCCTGTGAGACCCCCCCCGGGGTGCAACACACCCCCCCCCCCCCCCGAGTGCAAACCCCCCCCTGGGTGCAGACACACCCCCCCCCCCCCCCCATCTCCGGGTGCAACCCCCACCCGCTCCGAAGGGCAAAATTCCACACCCCCTCCCTGTGCAATCCCCCCGGGGGGGCAAAATCCCCCCCTGCCCAGGTGCAACAACCCCCCCGGGGTGCAAACCCCCCCCTCCCCATCTCCGGTTGCAACCCCCCACCCACCCCAGGGGGCAAAATCCCTTCCCCTTTTCCCGGTGCAAACCCCCCGGGGGGGGGCAAATTCCCACCCTCCCCGGGTGCAACACCCCCCCCCCCTCCCCCGGTGAAACACCCCCCCGCCCCCCCGCACCTCCGAAGCCGGCGGAGCAATACGCGTCGCTGATGTCCGCGTCGGTCGTGCGGACATTTTCCGCGCGGAGGACGAAGACGCGGAGCATCGCCCCGGCCCGGCCCCGCCGCCTCCCGCCGCCCCTCTGCACCCCCCCGCTACCCGCCGCCCCCCCCCCCCCCCCCCCGGTACCCGCCTCTCTTAAAGGGGAACGATCGCCGCTGGCCGCCGCCCCGGGGCTGGATGCGCAGAGACACCCCCCCACCCCCCCCCCCCGGGGGGCGGTTGCGAAGCCCCAGGAGGATGAGGGCGGGGGGGGGGGGGGGGGGGAGGGGGCTGGGGGGGTGGCACAACCCCCCCTGCAGCAAAAGCTGGGGAGTGGCCCCCCCACACCCCCCCCCCCCCCGGGACCCCAAAAAAGGGGCGGGCGCCCCCCCAGCCACGCGCTGCTCTTTGCTGCCTCCCCGCGGGTGGGGGCTGCTGCAGCGCTGAGACACACCCCCCCCACACACCCCCCTCCCCGCCCCCCAGGACCCCCCCCCCCCCCCCCCAAACGCGGTTTGGCCCGTGGTGGGGGCAGCCCCAGCCCTGGGTGAAGCCGCAGCCCCTCACCGTGACGCCAGGGCCAGGCCTAGGGGGGGGGGGGGGGGGGGAGGGGGGCAACATCACCCCATGGGTGGGAGAACCGGGGGGGGGGGGGGGCTGGGGGTGAAGCCTGCGGCACCCCCGGGCACGGCCCAAAGCAGAGAGGTGGGTGGCCACAAACCCCCAGCGCGGGGGTCCCAGCGGGACCAGTCCATCCCAGTGCCGAGCGGTGCGGTGGGGCCAGTCCCAACGCTCCTTGCCCTGCCTCAGTTTCCCCAGGGGGGGGATCACCTCTCCTTTTGGCACGGCCGTGCTGTGACAGCTGGGGACGGCCACGGCCCCCGGCTATTTCGGGGAGGTTATTTTTACCCCTGGCTTTCCCAGCAAGCGCCTCAGTGGGGTCCCTCCCCCCCAGCCAGGCCAGGACCCCCCACCCCGCACCCACTGGGGTGCTGCCCCGCTCCCCCCGTCCCTCTTGGGCTTGGGCAAGAGCCCCTTTGTCCCCCGTCCGTCCCTCTCCGAGCTCACCGGGAGCACCCACGGCCCCACCGCGATGCGCTGAGCGCCCCACGGACCCCACAAGCGCCCCACGGACCCCCCCCCAGCGCCCCACAGACCCCGCCGAGCTCGGCCCCTTCCCTCGGCGAGACCCTCCCGGGAGCAGCTGGGGCATCGCCGCCGCCCGGCTGGGCTCCACGCGGGGCACAGGCGCTGCCAGGGGGGCAAAACCCGCACCACGAACACCTAAAACATCGATACCCCACGAATACAGACCGCATCCTTCCCCGCAGCGGGAGGGGAAAGTCCTGGGGCCAAAGCTCCACGGATTTTACTCAAACCACCGCCGCGGCAGCAGCCCCGCCGACGTCGTGCCCAGGGGACAGCGTGCCATGGGGACAGGGCTGACACGGGAAAACAGAAAATATCTGAAAATACTCTTTTTGAAATACGGGGCACGCTTTAGTCTCAGCAATATGAGCTCGCCAGCCTTGTCTTTGGGAAAGAAGAGCGTGACCCCCTGCCCCGGGCAGGGCTCCGGTAGGGTCTTGCTCACTCCAAGGCCGGCTTCAGCGTTTGAGGCGAGATGGGGAGGGGGGAGGAACGGTCTTGGTGCCACAGACCGTGACCAGGAGGGGGATGTCGCCTCGAGCCGTGGCCGCGGGGGCAGACCCTGCCCAGCTGCCCCTGAACCGCACGCTCCGGAGGACGGGTTCGAAAGGACAACGGTGAGGAAGACTCGAGGAACTCTTACCTCCTCCCCAAGACCACCAAAAGACCCCCGAAGGGGAAGACTGCGCCTGCGCAAGGGGGAGGAGATCTGATTTACACCCAAAGCGGGACAGAGCGGTAAATCGGTAAATTCGCAAGTTTTGCTGGTTTCAAGAGGAGGTGATTCCCGCGGCGCGGGGTGCAGCCTCCGTGGGGCACGGGACCCTCGCCGCACCCAGCGCTGCAGAGCTGGAACAAACAGACCTGCTGCACAACCCCCTGGGAGGGCGGCGGAGATCTTCCGCGGATCAGGGCCGTCTTAACCCCGGGCACCTCCGAAATAGGCCCCGTGTGCAGCCGGTTGGGGAGCGACATTGAGAAACGCCCCGTGACGGCCTTCGGGGTCTTTCTTCACCTCCTCTTTCCCAGGTTTTTCTTTCCCACCGCACCCCAGGGGGACAGGGCTCTTTTTTTTCCTCCTCGAAATTCAGGTCCATGGCTCCCGTGGCTCTTCCTGGGGCCTCGCCTGGTTTTACCCGACGTGTGCCGGCACCTCGGCCGGGCCCAGCCGGCGGGTGCAGGTGGAGCAGAAACGGGATTTACCGACGGAGCCCCCAGCTCAAAAGCCGACCCGTTCCCTCCGTTTCTCGATGCGTCGCCCTCGGAGCAGCCTTGAACAGGGCCGAGCCGCTCCCGCCTCGCGGGGTTTCTCAGCATCCCCCTCGGAAACGCCACGGCGAGGAAGAACTCCGGGGAAAAGCAGGCCAAGCTCCGTGGGGAAGGGCGCTCACGGACCCAACCGGGGCTCCCGGGTGCTCGCCGCCTCCTCCTCCACGCCCCGAGCCGGGCGGCGAGGCACGAAGCACGACGCCGTTTCCTCGGCCTCCGCACAGCGAAACCGCGGCAAGAATTCGCCCCCCTGACCCCAGAGGGACTCGGATCCCTCGGAGGCACAGAGCCGGGATGGACGAGGACAGAAAGCCCCATCCCGCGCTCTGCCGGGGCTGGAAAACCTCTGCCGGGAGGGGAGGGGGGTGCTGGCGGCCCCCAGGGGCCCGAGCCAGGGGAAGGGCGCAGCTCCGGAGCAGGGGAGGAGGGCGACGGGCGCTCACACACGTCCTCGCCCCGAACCGCGCTCCCCACCGGGCTGAACGCTCGCGGGGTGACATCCCCCCTGCGCGTTTCGGGGATGCTTCATCCGTCCCCCCGGGGGGTGGGACGTGGCAGGAGGGAGCAGCGCGGCGACTCGCCCGCACGCAGGGAGCCGTGGGAACGACCCCAAAAAAGCCCCAACGACAGTGATTCGCGGAGTTTTGCGAACCGCCCACCAGCCGCCTGGGGAGCCCAAGGCGAACCCTCCGTTTCGGGGACCCCCGAGCAGGCTCGGGCCTCCTGCAGGGGCCGACAGGGACCCGCAGCCGCTTTCCCGCTCGGCTTCAGCCCCGAGGGACGTCCCGGCACCCCCTCCCATCGCAGCCCACGTTCCCTGCGCTCGCCCATCGCTCCTCCCGCGCTTCACCGAGGGGCGCCCGGAGGACACCAGGCTTTGCCGGGCCGGCTGCGGCACGGCTGCGGCTGCCACGTCCCCACCGAGGTCCCTCGCCTGCTGCGGAGGCGCAGGAACGCCTCCGTACCCCTCCTCCGGGAGCGAACTCCAGCCCAAGGCCACGGACCCGCAGCCTGCAGGGGCGGCACAGACGACAGGCGGACTTCAAGCGAGTCTCCTCAAGGAACGCCGAGCGGCGGGGCGGGAGGAAAAGCTCCAAGTCAACGGTGACGCCGAGGGCGCCGCGCCGGCCAAAGCCCAGGCTCGGCGGCGAGCAGCGGCCGGGAGCAGGTCGCGAAGCCCAGCCACGACTGGGACAAACTGGGGGGAAACCAGCCCAAAATAAAGCGGCGACCTCGGTCGCCGAGGAGAAGCGAGGGGCGGCGCCAGGCACGGGCTGGCACGGGCTTTGCTCCCCTCGGCTCGAGCTTCCCGAGGCCGGCGCGACCCTCCCCACGGGGCGTCTGGAGCGAATTCGGGAGGGAATTCCCCGCCCCGGGCCGCGATCCGGGGTTAAGGGCCCACGAGGAATCTCACCGGACACAGCCCCCGGCGCTGACTATACAGCCGGAACATTTATTTCACGTCGCCACCTGTAAAAGTCTCTCCCGAGCCAGGCGGCTGGACACCCAACCCACGGCCGCCCCCGCGGCTCCCGTTCGGTCTGTCGAGACCGAGCTCAGATTTGTACAACACGGACGCTCGTTTCTGAAACAAAATTACAAATGAAATCATAACGAAATGCACGAAGTTGACTGGACCCTAAGTTTGATTCACTCAAAGAATTCTCCTGGCTTCCAATCACCTCGAACTCCGCTCTTCCCCGTCGTTCTCCTCATCCTTCTGCTTGGCCATGAATTTCTGCGGAAATAAGGGCAGGCAGTGAGAAGCACCGCGAGGTCACTGCTGGGTCCGCGACGAGACCGCGGCCTAAATGCAGCGAGGGTCTCCTCAGGCTGCGAGGGTCTCCTCCAGCAGCGAGGGTCTCCTCCCGCCGCGAGGGTCTCCTCCGGCAGCGAGGGTCTCCTCCGGCCGCGAGGGTCTCCTCCGGCCGCGAGGGTCTCCTCCGGCCGCGAGGGTCTCCTCCGGCCGCGAGGGTCTCCTCCGGCAGCGAGGGTCTCCTCCGGCAGCGAGGGTCTCCTCCGGCAGCGAGGGTCTCCTCCCGCCGCGAGGGTCTCCTCCGGCAGCGAGGGTCTCCTCCCGCCGCGAGGGTCTCCTCCGGCAGCGAGGGTCTCCTCCGGCCGCGAGGGTCTCCTCCGGCAGCGAGGGTCTCCTCCGGCAGCGAGGGTCTCCTCCGGCAGCGAGGGTCTCCTCCCGCCGCGAGGGTCTCCTCCGGCAGCGAGGGTCTCCTCCCGCCGCGAGGGTCTCCTCCGGCAGCGAGGGTCTCCTCCGGCCGCGAGGGTCTCCTCCGGCCGCGAGGGTCTCCTCCCGCCGCGAGGGTCTCCTCCCGCCGCGAGGGTCTCCTCCCGCCGCGAGGGTCTCCTCATCAGCTCACCCAAAAACCAGCGCGATGCTGGTAACGTGTGATCTGCACCAAACCCCCCCCCCCCCCCCCCCCCAGTTTTGCCCACAGACCGGCACCCACACCCCCACAGCCACCAAGTGGTGACGCTCCCGAGGGGAATTTTTTCTGCACAGGGCAAAATATTTGGCACCCGGAGTTCCGCGGGCGACAGGGAGCCCCGGGCACGGAGGGTAAACCAGGAACTCCACAGTCAGTGCCCGCCGTCCAACGGCTGCGTCGATAAACCAGCGGGACGTGCTGCCGAGGGGCGGGGGGGGGGAGGCCTGCCCCCCAACTTCAGGTTTTTGGCTGCCAAATAGACCTTTTGGCCCTTTCCTGGACCTGCACGGTGTTTGAGCCAGTCCGTGGCTCCAGCCAGGGAACGTGACCAAACCACGGGGTTTTGGGACACAAGGCTGCAGGGGGATTTTGAAAAATCGCTCCTTAAAAGCGAAGGGAAGGAGACGAATTCCCCCTGGGGAAGGGAGGCTTTGTGCAGGATGAGCCCCAGCACCGCAGGAACATCCCTGTCCTAACTAGCTCCCGGGGCCACCAGGGAATGACGAGACCTGGAGCAGCCTCGGCCTCCACCCACCTCCATGTTCTGCTGGTGCAGCGGCGTCCTGCAGTGATTCTTCACGGACGGCTCATCCGCGTAGAAGAGGGAGCAGATCTGGCAGAAAAAGCCCGCCTTGGGGACCAGGTAATCCAGGTCTGAGGAGAGAGCACACCACGGAGGCTTTACCACACCCCAAACCACCCCAAAAAAAGCAGATTCCTTCAGCCCAACCCGTGCAGTCGGTCGCTGCGGGAAGGAACGCGGCTGCGTCACTCCAGAGCTCCAAAAAGGGGGTTTCTGACCCAATAACCAGAGCAGGGCCCGTGCCTTCCTGCAGAGGGGGGCAACCGACCCCCTGGATGGGAGGCTCACCGTGGCCACCACGGCACCTTTTGGCCTTCAGACACAAGCCCCTCGCCAGGTGGGAGCCCTGCCACAGGAGCACCCCATGTCCCAGAGGGTGACACGAGCCGTCAGGCAGGGTCCCCCTGTCGTCCTGGCCCCTTCTGGTTACCGGTAGGTTTATGGAGAGGTATTTTAGGGGAGGATCTTGGGGGAAAAACCATAGATATATATACACACCCCCCGTTAAAACTATGTAAGCAGCTCCCTCGTTTCGGTACACTGAAAGCCGGTAATAAAACTCGTCACAGGATTCGAGCAGTGAGGCATTACCCTGCACTCTGCTCATTATAAACAAAAGGGCCTGTATTTGTAAATTTTAAGGAAAAAAAAAAAGAACTTTTGGTTCTGCTGCCTCTTGTAAGCCAAGAGCAGAACCGTGCCGAACGCGCACTTGTAGGTAAGGAAGGCGAAAACACAGACGTTGGGCCACGGCTTTAAAGCTGAAACGTGGTAACGAGGCAAAGGAGGGGCTCTCCAGCGGGCAGGAGAGCTTCTCCCGCGGGCAGGAGAGCTTCTCCAGCGGGCAGGAGAGCTTCTCCAGCGGGCAGGAGAGCTCCTCCAGCGGGCAGGAGAGCTTCTCCAGCGGGCAGGAGAGCTCCTCCAGCGGGCAGGAGAGCTTCTCCAGCGGGCAGGAGAGCTCCTCCAGCGGGCAGGAGAGCTTCTCCAACGGGCAGGAGAGCTTCTCCAGCGGGCAGGAGAGCTTCTCCAACGGGCAGGAGAGCGCGTGGCACGCGGGCTGGGGCCTCGGGGTTACCTGTCGGAGCACTCTGCGTCCTCGACCCACCTGAAGGAGTCGTTCTCCTCCGCTTCGCCTCCGGTTCCTTCTCTCCTGGCGGCAGCTGATCTGCTGGAGGCCACAAAGCCACGTCAACGCGCGGGTGACGGGCGCTGGGAGCACCAGCCCCGCCACTCCCCCCGCACCGTGCCCGCCGCAGAGCAGCTCCCTGGAGCCCCCCGACACCAGCCCCGCGGCCGCGGGACGGCCCCGGTGCTGCGGAGGCGGCTCCAAACAGCGCCCTCGGGCCCAGAGGTGCCGCCGCCGCGGCCCTCCTCAGCGGCTGCACGCTGGCTCCGGGGGGGGGGGACGGTCCCAAACCCCACCATTCCCCTCCCAAACCCTCCTGTGACACAAGGCACCCAGCTGCCGTGAGGTCATCGAGCTGGAGCTCGACAGCACCCACTCAGTCTCATTAGAGGCCCAGGCAAACCCAACCCCACACCTTACCAGATTAATGAGCTCTCATCAAAAATCAACATTTTTGGGTTTTTCTGGAGACAAGGAGCTTGACAGAGTCTCCTCTAGCAGGAGATAAAGTCTCCGGGTTTCAGACTACCCAAGCGGCCCACCTGGCAGGCGAGGAGCCACGCACCACCACCGCCTGGTTTCTCTCCAATTCTGTATTCACGCGCTCCAGGAGCTCCATCGACCTCCCCAGGAGCTCCGTCAACCTCCGCCAGCTCCATCATGCCTTCACCAGCTCCATCATGGCTCCAGGAGCTCCATCAACCTCTGCCAGCTCCATCAACCTCCCCCAGCTCCATCATGGCTCCAGGAGCTCCATCACACCTCCAGGAGCTCCATCAACCTCTGCCAGCTCCATCACGCTTCCACCAGCTCCATTAACCTCCACCAGCTCCATCAACCTCCACCAGCTCCATCATGGCTCCAGGAGCTCCATCGACCTCCCCCAGCTCCATCACACCTCCAAGAGCTCCATCAACCTCTGCCAGCTCCATCATGCCTCCCCCAGCTCCATCAACCTCCCCCAGCTCCATCAACCTCCCCCAGCTCCATCATGGCTCCAGGAGCTCCATCACACCTCCAGGAGCTCCATCAACCTCTGCCAGCTCCATCACGCTTCCACCAGCTCCATTAACCTCCACCAGCTCCATCAACCTCCACCAGCTCCATCATGGCTCCAGGAGCTCCATCGACCTCCCCCAGCTCCATCACACCTCCAAGAGCTCCATCAACCTCTGCCAGCTCCATCATGCCTCCCCCAGCTCCATCAACCTCCCCCAGCTCCATCAACCTCCACCAGCTCCATCATGGCTCCAGGAGCTCCATCATGGCTCCAGGAGCTCCATCATGGCTCCACCAGCTCCATTGACCTCCCCCAGCTCCATCACACCTCCAGGAGCTCCATCATGCCCCCAGGAGCTCCATCGACCTCCCCCAGCTCCATCACACCTCCCCCAGCTCCATCACACCTCCCCCAGCTCCATCACACCTCCCCCAGCTCCATCACACCTCCAACCAGCTCAGGGCAATAAACCCTCCGCCCTCCCAGCGGAGCCCGGGACGCCGTCGAAGGGCCAAGGGACGGCAGCAGCCTCCTGCCCCGGCCACCCCTGCGGCACGCCGGGGTTTCGGGTCTGCCAGGCGGCTCCTGCCCCGCTGCGGCCTGAGCCCCAGCGCCGAGCTGATGGCCTGGGGCGCCGGCAAACCCTTCCCCCTCCGCTGCTGCCGGATTCACGGCGTGATGGGGTTTTCCCCACCTTGACCTCTCCTTCCCAGTTTCCCCACGCTGCTGCTCAGAGGCAGCAGGAACCGCTCCTTCCTACGCCCGACTCTTTCGCCTCAGATTTCTACTACACAGAGAGCAACTAAAAATCACGTATTTACTGCGTCTCGGACGTACTTAGTGTAATTTGTCACCACCAGTTGGATCCGAAATCAGCTGAGGGGCTTGGATATTTTAAGAGGCCTTTTTACAGCCAGCCTGCTGACAGGACACAGAAGGTGGTTTGCATTTTCAGCAAAGGCTTTGGTCAGTCCCTGTCCTTAACAACATCAAACCAACAGGGAACATTTAAATAAATTCCGGGTGGATATACAGCCACCCAATCCCCTCCCTCACGTTTAGCAGAAACTGAAGCTTAGAACGCTCTCGTTTTAAGGAAGATACCTGCCTCTGCTGCAGCCCCTCCCCACCCACACCGCCCAGCCGGCCTCTGCCACGCAGCGAGACGGGGAAAAGCTTTTCCACCCGAAAGGGGCCGTGCCCGTGCGCGGCCGCAGCAGCAGAGCAGAGAGAGAACTCGGGAGCAGCCTCCCGCAGAGCCTTCGGCCTCCGCTCTCCCTGCGGGTCAGAGCGCTCCCCGCTTGGCTCGGCGCTGGACTTCCTCACCCCTGGGCTACCTCCGTGCTGCAGACGTTCTCCTGCACGTTCTCCTCTCCATCCAGCCCGCAGCCCCCGCGTCTGCTCCACGGGACTCGCCCGTCCTGAGGAAGCCTGGCCCCGAAGTTAAGGGCCGCAGCGGTCGGTCCCCTACCAGGCCTTGCATTAAAGGCCAGAAAAGAAACTCTTTTCCCCCCATTTCAGCCACCCTGAACACCCGCCGACCAGCTCAGCTCACCACGCCGCTCAGTGGGACACCAGAAGGAAGGCGGGCTGGGGAACACCAGTAAAACATCCCACCTTCAGGCCGCTGCTCACCCTCAGCCTCTGGGTTTCTTCCCCCAACGCCTCTTCCATCACCTTTGCCAAAGATTCGGCGTGTTTCAGCTCCCCCCGTTTGCCACAAGGACCCCTCCGCGCGCGGCACTGACCGCAAGCCCCTTATTTTCCGTTTCCCCTCCGAAGTCCCCTACCTTTGGACTTCGAGACTGCCATCACTTCTTCTCCCGGGCTCACGTCTCCCAGGATTTCCATTTCTTCTGGCCCCGCGACAGCAACAATATCCTCCTCTTCTGGTCCTGCAATGGCAGCAATTTCTTCTTCCTCTGGTCCTGCCACGGCAACAATATCTTCATCGTCTTCATCCTCGTTCAGATTTTTCCCTGAGGAAGTGTTTTCTTCTTCCTCATCCTCCTCTCCAACTTCATCCACTGTAACGAAGTTCAGTTCCTCTTTGAGACGATTGAAGTCGGCCAGAAAATCATCTTCGTCCTCGTTCACTTCATCCAAAGTCACCAGGGGGTTGTCCTCATTGTCCTCTTGTATTTCATCCACCGTCACGAGAGCGCTGGGATCATCCGGCACCTGGGAGGAAGCGCAGTCTCCAGCATCCTCAGCGGCCGCTTTCTCATCCTCCTTCTGCTTCAGCACATCCTCGAGACTCAGGTCCGTCGGCTCGTTCAGCGGCAGCTCTTCCACTTCACCGATCTCGTCGACGGTTACCAAGGGTTCGGCTTTCAAATCCTGCTCCTCGAAAATGGACCTCGGGGCGTCTTTATGAGAACTGAGCTCCTCCTGCTCGGAGATCTCATCCAACGTCACGAGCGACTGCGGGTCCTTGACCGCTTCTGCCATCAGCTCTTCCTCTTCCATCACTTCATCCACCACCACCAGGCCCTGCGGGTCGCTGAGCGCCTCTAACGTAGCGACGCCCGCGAGCTGGGCGGCCACGTCCTCCTCCTCCCCGATCTCATCCAGAGTGACAAAGGAGAGCTCGCTTTCGGCCACGCGTGCCGCCGAGCTCTTCCCTTTCCTCCTCTTGGAACTCGGCTCCGAAGAAGAGTTGGGCTTAGCACCCTCTTTTCTCTTTCCCCTCGGGGGGTTCCGCCTCGTTTTAACGGGAGACTCGATCTCCTCTACGACCTCATCCACGGTGACAAATTCATCCAGGTTAAACGGAAACAGCTCTTCTTCCTAGACGGGGAAAAACGTGGATACAACAACGTTTAACGTGGCCCAAACACCCCCACGCACGAGGCGCCTAATGAAAAACACCCACACGCTGCAGCTGCCTCGAGGGGGTTGGCGGGAAAAAGCAACCCGAGGGTGGAAACCCACGGTCGGGCCTTCAGGCTCAGGCAGAGGAGTCTTCCTCCCCGGCATCTGGGGGGGCAAGGAGGCCGAACTCGGAAAGCCGACGTTACAGCCCTGCCCAGCCCCCGGTGCCCGGCAGCCGCGGGTGCTCGCTGGGGGCCCGGGGGCAAGCGTCGGCGCTCCCGACGGCAGGGCCTGACCCCCACACCCCCTCCCGCCCCGCCGTCCGAGCGTGCCAGCCGCCAGCCACGGATCCCGGGAGCGCCGGGAAGCACGAGCAGCGGCTCCCTGCTTCGGGAGCAGGACGGAGGGATGCTGGATGTCCTAACGGACTGAATTAACCCAACCGACTCGGAGGTTACTGGAACAGGCAGCGGGCGCGGTTTTGGAACAGAGCACCGCACTTCCTTCACTGTAAACCAGCTTCTGCAACCAGGGTGGCAGGGTAAGGAGGGCACGATGGGGACTTGAAGCCAATCAATAAATTGATTTTAGACTGTACAAGGCACCCAAATACCCACCCCGCCCCAAACGATCCGCTCAATTTCTTCAACGAACAGTTCTGAAACGTCTTTTTTTTTCCCCAAGATATTCCATCCCACCATCAAACACCGGCCCGTTTTTTGGCACAAGAATGAACGAAAAAGCTCTTGTCCAAGCTGAACTCTAAGGCCGAGGCAAGGTGAGAGTAAGACTGCAGCTAAGAAATACCAAAACCAGTCCTCCAGCAGAAAAAGTAACCTGAAATTCAAAGGCTACCCGCCTTTTCTCCCCTTCTTTTCGAAAAAGCTAACAAACACCGGGAATCAGCCTCCACCCACGTCCTGACTTGAGGAATACTTAATGCAAGGTGGGCACTGTGGGAAAAAAAAGGAAGAATCTGGTTCTATTCCACCCGAAACCAAACACTACTGTATTCCCTCTCCCACGAGGAGGAGAGCACAGATCCTGGCTCTCACCAGCTGCGGGACAGAGAAGAACAGAGCAGCCAGGAGCGACCGAGGGCAGGCCGCGGGCTCCCAAAGGGCGCAGAGCTCCCCCCGGGGCCTCCCGCACACCCCTGAGCGTCCGAGGCGCCGGCGCTCCCCGTTACCACCGCCTTCACCCACACACCGCCCGGGGCACGCCAGAGGGTCCAGGGGATCAAGACCAATAAAAGATTCAGGTCTCCACCTTCCCCTCAGCAACCCCCTTCCCACAGGGACCCACGACCCACCCAAAGGGAGGTCTTGGATTCGGTGCCGTAACGCTACTTCCACAAACACACCAAGAAGGGGTTTCAGTACCTGCTTGCTGCTTTTCTTTCCCACAGCCCCACCTACCTAAGAGGGAGGGGGCACCTCTTCTCCCCCTCCCGCCAAACTGCAGACTCTTTAGCAGCTCGGCCCACAGGCTCTGCACCAAGCCCGTCCAGCGAGGCTTGCTCTGCAGGACAACCCGCTGGAGGTACCTTTGGAGGACGAGGGACCACGGCCGGGGATGTTCCGACCCCTCCTGCTGTACAAAATCACTCCTAAAGCCCCAGAAGACGTCAGCCTTCCTTCCTCTTCTCCCGAGTGCCGTGACAAAGGCAGATCTCACGCAGGCAACCAGACATCCAAGGCCTTGATTCTCTCCCTCAAACAAACGGGACCAAACCCCACCTCCTTTTAACACCCCCTGAATTAAGTTTCTCTCCCCAGTCACTCACCCGTAACAACCAGCAACACAAGAAATTCCCTAGGGAAGGACGCCGAAGATCCTCAGCACACACGCCCCCGCACCCCCCCGAGGCTCTGAAGACGACCTGCCCTCCAGGCCAGCGGGGGTCCCATCCTTACCTCCTTTTGTTTCCCACCGCTGCTAGCGCCGCTTTTCGAAGCTTTAGCACCGTCCCCAACAGAAGCCTGCAAAATCAGACAGAAGTTCACACGAAATCAGTCAAACCAACCAACCTGCCCACAAGAGGGAAAAAAAAAAAAAAAAAGACAAAATTCAGCTATTTTTTTCCCTTAATGGACTTTCTTTAAGTTGTTCAGACTCCAGCGTCCATGAGCACAGGCTCGGCAAATACAGAACTAAGCCAACCGCCAGCGGCAGAGTCCAGGCCCACAGTCTCTAGCCACAAGTCACGGGTAGTACCTTGCTTAGAAGCCTCTTTTCGGGAACCAGTGTTTGTGCAGGACTTGACCAAGCAAGTGTCAGCTGGCAAAAGCTTATTCATTCCCGTTCAGAGCTAATCCAGGACATAAAGTCACGACACTCAGTCAAGGCTCTCTTCAAAAATACCTTCCTGCCATTTTTTCCGAGCAGCATTTTTCCAACCAGTTACAGACCTGCGCTGCGCACGCCGCAACTGGTTGCCCGCCATCTCGCTACTCCAACTCGCCTGCTGGCCCAAACCAGCGGAGGGATTTACGGAAAAGGGAAGGGGAACATAAGCTCATGGTCCCATCCTCAACCTCTGAGAGAAGCATGGAGTTAGTTACCGGTCAGGCACGCTGAACCGGCCTGCCTGCCCTCCTCACCTTATTGCTGCGGTTGTCTTTCTTCGTGCTGGATGATCTACTCTCTCCCTCTTGAGACTGTTTTGAACTAGCCCTAGATTCCGCTCGCGAGTCCTTCTCTTGCTGGGCTGAGCTCCTCCCATTGCCTCCCTTTCCATCCACCACCGAACTTCTCTGCGCTGGGCACCTGCCGTCTCCCGGGCTCGAGGGGCTGCCGCCAGCTTGCGGGTGACCCTCTTCTTTCGACGCCGTTTTCTTCTCCGCCGCTGCTTGGCCGCGGGGCTCCGGTTTCGAGGGAGCTTTCTGCTCCCCTCCTTTACACAGGGAAGGCTCATTTCTCTGTGCGGGAACCCTCGACTTTGATATATCCGGGAGACACACCACTGCCTTTAAAAGCGTTTTACCAACAGAGGCAGATTCCTTGACACATAAAGAGGGGTTTAACGTAACTGCTCTGTGGGTTTCGTCGGGTTTTGCTGGTCCCGTTCCTTTACTTTGATGTGCTTTGATCAAACTTCCCTCGTCGCTCTCGCTGGCGGCGTTTGCGGCGTTTTCCACAGCGGCCCCAACCTCGGCCACCGATTTTTCAAGTTTCTCCTCTGTCTCTGCGCCGGTCTCGACCCAAAGCTTGTCAGGGTTCTCCTCCGCAGCTCTTCCCACTTGGAGCGCAGGCTCTTCTGGTTTCACCTCGCTCTCTGCTCCAGCAGTGTCCAGCTGCTTCTCCGTGGCCGACCCAGCTTTCAGAACAGGTTTCCTCTCGGCTATCTGAGGCACCGGCGCTCTGTGTTCGGCTTTCAGGGCATCGCAAACAGGACGGTTTTCGGGAGCATCCCCGTGGTCGGGCGGTGGTGGGACAGCAGGCGACACCCTCTCCCCTACGTCGGCATCAGGCAGCACCGCTTCAGGGACGGCCCCCGCCGCACCCCCCGCCGCCGGCTTCGCGGCACCCCCCGCCGGCCCAGCTTCAGCCCTGCCCGCCCGGGACGAGCCTTCTGGCGGCCCGGTGGCAGGAGCCGCCGACTCTTCACCTTCAACCTCCCCCTCCGGTGCCGACACCGCAGCAGAGTCCAACACCGCTGGCTCGGCGCTGTCTGGAGCTGCCTCCTCTCTCTCCAGGCGGGAAGGCGGCGGCGGCAGCGTCTCTTCCGACGACTCGGTACCCGCAGGTCGGGGCGACGCCACCGAAACGGCGACTCCGGCGTCCGCTTCCTCCCCAGACGCTCCTGCCAGTCTCGCCGCAGGCTCCCTCGCTGCTCCTTCCAGGTGGGACTCAGAGGGCTCTATCTGTCCTGCTGACATCTCGTCTTTGACATGAGAGATGGGAACGGGTCCTTTCTTTGCCACACTAGGCTCTACTGGAGGATTAGCAGCTGCTGTTTGCACCACTCCCGATCCCTCTGGATATTTTTTCAAGCCAGAGCTAAATGCATTTAAAAAAAACAGAAGAAATCAAACTATGTTGAGCATTCTACAGTTACCAGAAACCTCTTGACGCCAATGGTGGGGGATTTCCTGATGCATTAGTGCTTAGCATTTGGAAATCTAGCCTGTCAGTGTTAACAGGGTTAAAGGCATGGAGGCGAACAGCTGATTAGTTTTAGGCTTCTCTTTAATCCACCTCTCCCCCTCGGAACCGCGGTCCTTCACGGCAGCACTCACTACAGGTGTGCCCCGTGCCCTCAGCGCTGACAGGAGCTCCTAAAATTTAGAACCCCGGGCGCAGGCAGCCTGTGAGAGCGCATCTGCAGCGAGAAGAGAGCTTGGTCTCCCCGGGTACAGGCATGACCAGAGGTCTGCTGCGTCTGACGGCAGCAGACGCTGCACCCACCGACCTAGGGAGCTCTCCCGGGAGCCTGGGGTTTGTTCTTTCGGGGGGTTTTTTGGTTCGGGGTTGGGGCCGGGAGGGGTTGCTTTGGTTTTAAGCCCCGCTGCCCTCGCACAATCGCGGGGAACACAAGGCAGGCACAGAGGCTCCTTTCGGCCGGGCTCTGTTTGCACCGTGTAACCCCACCGTCAGCTCCCAGGATGCCAAAGCCCAAGACGACGACGCAGAGGATCGCGCTTTGCGGAGCATTTCAGTGACAGGAAGTGCGTTATTCTTCTCCGAAAGAAAGAATCCTCCGAGGATGAACTTGGGAGACCCCGAAAGGAGAGATGTCTGCACCCCTTCTCCCCCCAGAGCTCGAGGAAACGAGCACCCCGACACCTCGTGTGTCTCTAGGTGGGAAGGGGCCGAAACAAGCGTGGCACCAAGCGCCGAGGCAGCATCCACCCAGACCCGACCGGTGGTTACGCACCGGGGAGCAGCCTGCGCTGACGTTCCGCACAGCCTCGGTACGCGAAGAAAGGGTGCACGTTTGTACAAGCCCTCCCGAGAAGGAAAGGGAGCAGAGAGGCCTGCATTTTGGGAACGCTCCCAGCGAGAGAAGGGAAGGCTCGATCAACCGGGGCCCAGCGCTGACGAGAACGTTCGGCCTCGCAGCGGCCAGATGCGAGGGTGAGCGAGACAAAGAGACGACGCGCCGAGCCAACAGAAAGATGGGAACAGGGAAACTCGGCTGACGCCGCAGAAACACCGACCTCGAAGGTTTCCTCCAGACCCGAGAGCACAAAACGTGGGAAGAGAGAGAAGGAGGGATGTGAATTCTGCTGCAAAACCTCCCACGCCGCCGGTTTAAAACCGGCAGAGATGCGGTACGGCGCGACAATGCACCCCCGAGCGCAGCGGCAGGCCCGCGGGAGCATCTCGGGGGTGCTCCCAGCCCTGCCCCGCGAAATGCTGGCATCTCCTCTGGAGCCCGAGCCGCTCAGCTCCCAGTAGCTGGCCGCTCAGCCCCGTCATCACGTCAGCCCTGTCCCTGGGGCAAGCGTGCCTCGCCAGCGGCGAAGCCCTCGGGGCTCCCCTGCTTCTGACGGGGCAGGCCGGGCTCATTCGGCCACCACAGAGCACATCTCCTGGCACCAGGTGAACACGGTCTGTGTTCCCAAAGCAAAACCCGCTTCAGGTCGTTTTCTCTTCTCTCTGAGCCCCTGCAGGCCGCCGAGACCGACGTCTCGCGCGTCCGCGGAGCAAAGCGCCGCCCGGGGGCGGCCCAGCACGAGCCCGAGGGGCAGCGCTGCAGGTCTGCCACTGATGCGTGGAAAGAAGAATCACACACACGCTCCAGCACCTCGCTGAGCTGTGCCCCACAGCCTCTGCCCATCCTTTTGTCTTTGCAGGGAATGTTTTTTTCCATTCCCAGCGAAAGCTGGAACCACGCACCGAGCTCACAGCGGGCGGCGCGCTACCCCCTACACAGCTCACGTGAGACATTAGTCCCTCAATCCCTGGGACTTGACGTCCCCTTTCAGGCCCCCACCCGCCCTGCGCCTTCCCCACAGCCCTGCTGGGCTCCCCAAGGGCCGGACAGACCCAAACCAGCCCGCGGAGCTGCGGGAGGAGAGCGCTGCCGAGGCAGGAACGCAGAGGTGAGGATGAGGGAGCCCGATGAAGCATCCAGGTGCTTGAAGTAACACCTCAAAGAGCCGTCAGGCATCAGGGAAGAGCGAGCAGGCAGAGCTGCGAGGCAGAGCTGCGCCGCAGTTAGGCGAAGGGGGAAACCAAGCGCAGGCGGGGCTCGGTTTCGGCCCAGGACGTCCCTGCAGGAGCGGCCGGGCGCCCGGTGAGCCCTCGAGGGAAAGGCTGGGCGAGCTCAGCCCTAGGAAGGCCAGCGCAGAGGCTGGGTCACCACCTGCTTCCTACGGCCAGCTCGGGATGAGCAGGAGCAGCGAGATGGTCCCCGATGGCCTTCACCCGGCCAGGAAAAGCTTCAGCTATTTCAGCTGAGGAAACCAGACGCCCACAAAACCCTCGAGAAGAGCAGAGGCCCTCGTGCCGACGCAAGGTTAGGTGAGCTGCCTGCTCGGGCTGGGCTGGGCAGCAACCCAGCTGCCAGAAACGTTCCAAAGGTTTTTCCAAGATCATCTCATCAGCCCGGGCAAGCGAGAGGGCAGCGCCTCCTGCTCTCCCCGTTTTGCTCCCCCTTCCCTCCCCAGAAACATGCGACAAGGCCTTCCTATACATAATCACCTTGAAGATGTTTTCCGCTTCTTGTGAAACGCAACTGAAGAAAACGGCCAAGTCACCGAGGCTCGCAGGGAGCAGAGCTGCCTCGGGGAAGGAGGACGTTCGCAGGGGAGCACCCCCGGGTCTCCCACCCAGCAGGGCGCTGGGCAGCGGCCGGGATTCACGCGAGAGGCGCTGGTTTCGGTTCACGGCCGCGGCCAGCCAAAGCCCAGCAGAGCGGAACCGAAGGGTCACCCGCGCCTCCGCCTACCGGCGCGTCGGGGGCAGTTTCGAAAGGAAACGCTTCCAGCATTGACGAGGGTGGGAGGAGAAGTTTCGTTCCACGAGGGGTGCCTAACTCCGCTTCTGGAAGAAGCGGGTTTGGGAGATCCAGTGACAGGCCGTGCTAGCACCATGGCAGCACTTGAAATGGAAGTTTAGGGCCATTATTTTACACAGTTTCGGTTTGGGGTGGTTTTTTAATGATTAAACTTAGCCAGAAATATGGATTTGAGTCACAGAAGGTGCTTTAAGTCATATGTGTTAACAAGAACTCTCAGAATGAGCTATCCATTTATAAAAAAAAAAACATAAGCAAGACTAAAACCAACAAAGAGTTGCTCCACAATTGGAAATTTTACTACAAGCAATGTCGGTCAAACCGTTTTAAATGGAAGATACCAAACCCCACCATCCCCCATTTCTAGGTTCTGATGTTAACACAGCGTCTAGACATTTTTTAAACCAATTCAGGGACCTGTATCACAGCATGAAGTTAATGCTAAGAAGTTAAACAAGGAAGTTTCAGTTTATTTTTAGCATTTGGAAACAGAAACAATAGAGCCAGGTGCTCTGACAGAGGAAAGCGCTGTAGGACAAAATAAAGCAATCACTGCCCGGTGAAATACAACAGAAAACTGTCTTACCAACATGTACATCCAAACATACCTGCCAGGACCTGCGGTAAAATCCTGGCCAAATTAGTAACGTAACAACAACTCCACAAACGACACAGAAAAGAGGATTTCGCCCCGTTTGTCCACGCTCGTTGAAAGCCCCGGATTTCCCCGGAATGACGAGCGTCCCCGCAGACAGAGCACACAGAGCCGGGCAGCGGCGGCAGCAGGCGCAGGCTGATGGATCCCACCGCGGGCCCCTCGCCCAGCTCGGCTAGAGATGGCCCAGCCCCCCGCGCCCCGCCAGCCCCACCGCCCCCCGCGGCCCCTCGGCAGCCGTACCTTCCTCTGCTCGCCTCCTCCGGCTTCCCTTCTCTCTTCACCACGTCAGCCTGAAAGGCAAAAACCAGGGTCAGTACCTACGACTTCCAGAAGCCTCGGCACAGCATTTGCAGAACCCCGCCGGTCCGCAGCAGCACGGGCCCAAGCTGAGGCACGTTATCGCCCGAAAAGTCGGACTGACACCACTTGGTCCGAAACTGTTCCCCCTGGAATTGCGGGAGGCGACCAACCGAAGCGCCCGGCCGCGTTAAGGGATTTCGCTCCACGCGTGCTGGACAGGCCACGCGGCGCACGGGGGTTGGTGCGTCTCCTCGCCAAAGCCGCCACGGTTTTGAGCGGAATTAGCTCTTGGTCTGTGATACATTTGGGGCAGAGGGACGGTAAACGCCTCCTTTCCCGGGCAGCACCTTCTTTCCTGCGCTGCCAACGGCGGCGGAGCTCCGGGTGGGCGCAGCCGGCTCAGCAGCGCCGCGCAGGTGCCAGCAGCACACCTCTCCCCAGGACAAACGACATCCCGAGGATCTACGGAAAACCCAAGGCCGGGTGCTGTTCCCCAAAACCTGCGTTCGCCCCTTGCAGGATGACTAAAGGTTTCCACTTTCTGTTACATACAACCTTGTGGAATAAATGGTGACTGAAATGATGTCTCCTGAAAGAACAGACAACCCCAAACCACCCAGGCGCTGCCGCTGCCACAGTAGCGTAGGTCCAAGCAACCAAAAAAACCTGGAAGAACTCGGTGTTGAAATCTGTCTCTTTTCTGAGGGCATTCCACACCCTCAGCTGAAGACTATCACTGCTAGAAAGAACGCCAGATAAATCCAGCGCACGGAGAACTCACTTTAATCTTTTATTTATGCACATCGTTCCAGAGCCTTCGGGTTTCCCTCTCTAAAAAGGTTTGTATCAGGGGTAAGCGCCAAAGGTGACTTGAACACGTCAGAACGACACAGAAATGAGTTGGGTTTTCCTTCAGACCAGCTTCTGACTGAAAGGCTTCTGGAAAAAACCAGCTTACGGCAAAGGGAGCCACAAGCTCACGCCCTGTGGTACCCAGGCACGGCATCCGGGTCCTGGCCACAGCGCTGAGCAGACGGACAAGAGGGAACGGACCCCAAACGCGGAGGAGAACAACGGATGGAAAACCGCAGGTCTCCTCCTCATCAGGCCTTGTTCTCTGCACCTCAGGCAGAGAGAAGAAGAAAGCTGAGGGGCGCCATCGCCCGAGCACGGATCCGCCTCAGCGCCCAAGCCGCGGCCGTCGCCCCGGCAGAGGGTGGAACGACGGCGGCGGCAGCCCCGCGCCGGCATCCCGCACGGTACAGGGGCTGCCCCGTACTGCGGGGGGCTCTCAGCAGCGCTAGACTCAGACCTGACCAGCAAACTCCCCGAAACAAAAGCACACCGTGGTGAAGCCAGCCCGTCCCTCGCTGCCGTCCCTGTGCCACGGCGGCCGCTGAGCCCGGCCCAGCCGCGCCCCGCACGGCCCCGCGCCGGCAGCCGGGAGGGAGCGCCGTGCCGAGAGCAGGGCCAGCGCCGCGCCCTGTCGGCACTGCCCGACGGAACGGTGACGGGGACAAAGGGACGTTGTTCTGGCGCTGCACAGGACACAGGAACCGCTAGGCCAGCGGATTCGGAGCCCGCGGCGGTCCCCCAACGCGCCCCTGGCAGCCAGGATGCTTTGCTGGTTCTGCAGCGCCAAGGGAGCTGGTCGCCGGCATTTCCCAGACCGGAGAACAAGCCCTTAAGCCTGAAGATGGGCTCGCTTTCCTCAGCTACCAAATTAGTCCAATACTACTCTTAAATGCATCAGCAAACACAACTACAACTCGTGCTCTTTAAACTGCGCTGACGTTCTCTGTAGGGACCGAAATACAGAATCAAACGGCGCGGGAGAGCAGCAGCCTTTGGCCCACACGAAGGGTCAGCGATGGGGAGGTTCACCCCCGCGACGGGGAAGAGGAGAGAGAGGAAAACTCTCAGAACCTCGAGTCCAGGCCCCTGCACCGAGCAGAGGAAACGAGAGCACCCCAGGCACCCCCGCTCGCCCGATTTTAGCTACCAGCACCTCTCCCGCAGCGGGTCCCCAGGAAGGCCCGCCAGCCCGCCCTACCCAGCCCTGCCACGCCACCGCACGCGCCTGGGAGAGGTGCAGAGTTCAGAGGGAAGAGAAACCATTCTCTGAATCAAACAGGTAATGAAAAATTACTGTTACTAAATGATGATACCATGTCTAGGCCAGTTAACGGGAGGGCTGCCCCTCATGACCAACCTGCGCCCCCCCAGCCAGGGAGGAAGGCCTGGAAGGGGCTGGGCAGAGCCGGGATGGCAGGCTGGTCGCTGAAGGACGCACAGAAGACACAGAAGACAACTGGAAGAAGGGTGAATTGAAACTAAGGGCCTGGCTCATTTTATCAAACTAAATATTTAACTGACATACCTAAACTCAGTCCAAAAACCCCTCAAGAATCAGTAATTGCTTATTCACCTTCTTCCTTCTTGATTTGACTGTTAGCTGTGAAATACACGAATGGCAAAACCCATGAAACCGGTGATGCCGCGGTCGAAGCTCGCTGACTTACAGGCCGTTGTACCTGTGTCCTCTCCTGCTTACCAGGATTCATTTGCTCTCTCTTAGACTTTGGGTTTCAGCTGCCTGTCCTCAGGAACTTCTCTGTTCTGTCGTCTTGCTTGGTTCATCCTTCAGGCACACCCGCAGCAGGGTGAAACCCTGACGGGTTTCAGCCGTGCTCTGCAGGCCCACGGTACCCACCGGCCGATCCGGGATGGGGCAGGGGGGATCCGCTGGGAAAACCCGCGTGCCCGACCCACACGGGCTGGGCGCCGCCGCATGGCTGGCACCAGCTCAGACGCAACCCGACAGCTCCGGCCGGAGACCCCCACCGAAACCAAACCACCCCCCCCGCCCTCTCCACTGACACGGAGTGCCTTTGAGGACACGGCTCCTCGCCACCACGCAGCTCCCCGGCAGGCTGCACCGACGGGGGGGGCTGGGCAGCAAAGCGGCACAACCGCCGGTGCCGCAGAAACCAGCGCGGCACAAGGCCCGGGTCAGGGCACGGCCCAGGCTCGAAAAACCGCTGAACTCCCCGGCGATGCTCGGCGACGGCGGGGCCAGCCCGGTACGCAGAGCCACACGGCCGGATGACTTCTTGTTTCCTCCCTGTTGAAGTAGCAGACTGAGGCCCTCGTTCTCGTTAGGCACCTGAGGTTAAACTTTCGTGCTGAATAAAAGCAAAGGGAATAAAACGAAGATGCCCTGCGCCTCCAGGCACAGCCTCTTGTTTGATCGGCGTCCCGAAGTCATGCCACTGGAAAGAGCGAGCAACACGCAGGGAAGGAGAGCCCCACGAATGGAATCCACGTGGGTTAATCACCAAAAAGAAATCATTTTCAAAAAAACCCTCGAGAAAACAAAAGCCCCAACCCCCCCTGTAGAGATTTTGGCCTGTCCCGCAGTTCACAGCTCACGGTGAAGCCGGGCGTTGGGCCCTGTTCTCGCCGTTCCATATGGGCTTGGGAGAACAAACCCAGCTGGGATGCAGAGGAATAAAAGGCAACCTACATCCCCCTAAAATAAAGGCAGTTTGGAAGATGGGGCAAGAGATGGAGAGCCGACCACCGGACAAGCGATTAAAACTATTTTATGGGTGAGGAGATGAGAAAGGAGCTGAAAACCGAGAAGGTGGGGGCACGCAGCGCTAGTGAAACAAAACCCCCTCCTGCTGGAGCGCAGAAGGACCACCCTGGATTCGCACTCTCCGCGCAGGGAGCCAGGGCGCTGCCGGCACGCGGCCAGCGTCGGCCTTTCTTGCCTCGAGGGCCGTATCTGCCCCGTGCCCGGAGCTCCCTCCTCCGGTGCTCAGCTGCTGCAGGGGCTGGTCCTTCAGCCAGGCCCCTGCAATAAAGAACGGCTAACGAGCCTTTAGAAAACGGGCTTTCAGAAAGGAACTGCTGCCCAGCCTTCGGAGACAGGGAGGGAGGTGATTTGTACCGACCCTTGTGCACAGACCCGCTGCTGACTGACCAGCCCTTTGAAGATCAGGAGGCAGCAGAATCCGCCCAGCGCAGGACACCCGGTGGGATCCTCCCGTCAGACCGGGGGGCTCAAGGAACACAAAGGACTGAGCAGGAGAGACAGGGAGGGCAGCGAGAGAGAGCTGGTTCTGTGAGCTGGGAAAGCCCCAGGATGGTGCAGGGCAGGCGCCACAGGACAAGTGAAAAAGTTCAGCCCTGAGGAAGACTCGGACCTTCATCCCCAACGACCACCGACGGGGGCGTAACTTGGGCGGACTGAGGCGGGACTGTGGGAGGAACTTCTGTTAATGACTTCCTGGCAATAATGAGAATAACCCAACCTTTTCTTGGAAATGTAATGAATAACGATGAAAGCTGTAAATATAAGGCCAGAATCCCAACGCTTGGGCGCGCAGGGATGGAAGGAGCCATCCCCCGTGCTGCCCGGCACCGCGATAAGGAATCCCTGCTGGATAACACTGAGTGGTGAGTGAGTTTTCTGGGATTCACGGCAGCACTAACCCAGGAGCAGTTCGGCACTGCAAGGCGTCTCATTCCCGAGAGGAGGCGGGAGCAGCCGCGCCCGGGATGGAGGAGAGGACTAAAGCAGCCGGACTGCTGGAGACGAACCGAACTGCATCAGGAAAAAACTCCCAATCCCATTTACCAATCCCCTTCTCGCCCGCACAGAGCAGTTGCTTTCCTCCTTTCTCCCTTTTTCTCCTCATCCTTCGTCAAGGAACGCTGTCACCAGCGGCAAGAGCTGCCGTCCGCGTTTGCGAGGCCCAGGAGGAGGCAGACGCGCAGCAGCACCCGCGCGCAGCCCCGCCACGCGCCACAACCCAGCGAGCTGAGCCCGTTCCCGGCTGTTTCCCCTCTCATCCACGACAACAGCAAACAGCGCAGGAAACCCCGACGCTGCCACCACGCGCTGCTCTCCGCGGGAGGGCGGTTCTGCGCCGCCACCACCACGTAGCGGGGACAGAGAAGGAAAAGCCCTTACCTCAGCGGAGTCTCCGCGGGGTGACAGCGCGCAGGTCAGCGTGTGCTCGCCCATGTTGTAGGGGTATTGCCTCAGGAAGCTGTACATGGCTCTGGCTGACTTGGGGCTGTCCAGCTGGAGAATGGCCTAGAAGGAAAAGGGCAGAAGCTTCAAGGAACTGTCGCTTCATCTCAGTTCGGTACCGCAGAGCGAGTCGAATAAGGTCAGCCGTGCGGCACGGGGCAGCCAGCACCCCTCAGGGGTTTCAGCAGCTTCGTTTTCAGTCAGCTCTAAGCAGCGTCTTGTGATTGAATCCTACGCTCCGGACACAGAGAACAGCGGAGTCTCTTCTCTCCGAGAGGCTGAAGGAAGAAATCTCTCCTGTTCGGAGCTCCCTTTGGAGCTAAGGAAGTACAGCGGAGCCTGGGGCTTGCCCACCACGTGCCTCCAGCCTTCCGGCCTCTGGGCACGTGCGGCTTCGGCTCTGCCGCGGCTGAGGAGCAGCCTCCCGCGAGGGGAAGCCCACGAGAACACTGCAAGAGCCCAGCCATCCCGGGAACGGTCCCTGCTGCACCACCCGGCTCAGCTCCTCGCCTTCCAGCTACCAGGTCACGCAGGGCACCACTTGTCAGTCACCAGCGAGGCTCTCCAGCTGCTCGATCTGGCTCTGAAGCTGATAGTGACTGGATGACTCCTCTCTCTCCCTCTCTCTCTTCTTGTTAATTTTTATTCAAAATTACACCTTAAATAAGCCACCCTGCCTTTTTCTTTTTCCTTACAAAACCACCCCTGCCCGTGTGGGATCCCTGCTGCACCTCCGGCTCTCGCAAACCGGCGGGATCTGACGGACAGCCGTCTGTCACGGAGCGCTGACTCGGTGGAGTCGAAGCACTTCGACAGAATTAGCTGAAGGTCTAGAAATTGGCCCCAGACGTTTTACTGCTGCAGAGCTCTCCTCGTGGCTTTTGAAAATTTTTTTGAAAGCTTTTTTAGTTCCAAAAAAGAAAAATACTATCTTCTTCTTAAAAGCGTCTTCACCTGGTTTATGGTTTATTAGCAGAGGGGCACATCAAACAGCCATGACAACGGGAGCACAAGTGCTTTTTAATCGTTAAAGCAGATATACGCCTGCAGCAAATTAAATCTGGTTCATCAAACAAAAATCCAATGTTAAGAGCAAACACAGAACATTAAAAACCAAAATAACAACATTTTTAAAACCTGAAGATGAAGCCACTGCCGTCTGAAGCGCCCCAAAGGAGCAGCAGCCCCAGCAACGCCGGCAGTTTCACTCCTCAGACCAAACCGACCTTTTCCCCGCGCCTCCTACCAACTGGGAACTCGCTCTCCCCGCCTGCAGCTCCAGCGGCAGAGGTCACCAGCCGGCCCAGCCACCCGGGCAGCTCGGCTTTCTGAACTTGCCAGACTGTCCTGGTGCTGTTCAGCCCAGATAAAAGCCTGAAGTCTGGTTTGACTGGTCGGCTTTTCGCTGCCCCAAACCAATCAGACCAATATTTCCCTGTTCAGGATGAGCAGGAAAGAGTCAGAAACCTCGGTCTCCCATCAGCAGAACGTTCTTGGTCCTGGGAGGTGACAAACCTCCTTTTTCCAAAGGTTTTTTCTTCCTAACACGGAACTTTGCACCACAAAGAAAAAAAAAAACCACTTACCTTGTTTTTATTCTTCAGTACAACATAATGATCTACTTTTCCAAATCGAAGGCCCACACAAACCGCTTCAAGCTCCCTGTATCCATCATCGGGCAAGTTCCCAAGGTGCACGAACTGATTGTGAATGGTCTCAGTATTTACCTAAAGAAAGTTGATGACAAAACTTGTAACATCCTTAATGAGCAACTCCTGAACCAGGCCAGAAAAGCCCCACACAGCTTCTGCCCCGCTCCCGACCTTCCTGACACAGAGCACCCCCACACCCCAGCGCTCACGTTTCCAGACTCTCGGCGGGATTTTCCACGCTCTGCGCAGCATCCCCGAGAACCAGCTACCCTTCCCAGTAAAGAATAACAGGCTTTAAAGGGTCAAGTTGAGGGGTTTATTTTAAATTACCTTTGTAATGTTTTTTAACTCGTAAAAGTCTCTTTAAGGAACAGCTGCAGTTTAAATAAAACCTGGTATTTTGAAAAGCAGACGCTATCTCGTCAGGCTACAGCCTGGCCAAGGCACAGACACCCACCCGAGAGACTCCAGCCCTGGCTTTACGCCGCAGTTTGCTTTACCCGATCGGTTTGTAACAACACAAAGATCCTCGGTCAAGTATCATTTCTTGTGTCTCTCCCCTTTCAGAGTTATCACCACCACCATGGGGGCGTGCTGTCACAGGGACACCAGTCAGACCAGTCAGTCTCTACTGACCGGGAAGGACCTGGGGGAAAGCCCCCACCGGCCACGCAGCGCCAGCAGAGCCAGGGACTGAACCCTGGCACCCAGTATTTTGTGGAGGCTTAAAGAGAAGGGCCCCGGGACACCACGTCCAAAGGCACCAGACGACTTCTTCAAACAAGGCTTATCCCTCCACGCCTGAACGCTGTGTCTTTACAAACACCCCCCCCCCCCCAGCAGGCCGTTATTGCTCTCCAGGTCTCCTCTGGTTTTCTTCCACCATCCACCGCCCTCCCCGGCGCAGAGAAGAACCATCCACCACCAGCAGACAGGAGCGCCCGCAGGGTACGGCGGCGGGGGCGGCGGCGGCCAGCGCTCAGGTGCGGCTCTTCGCGCCAAACCACGACCAGGAGGAGGAAGCAGATACCCCCCCCCCCCCCCCCGAGACATCTGCGAGGGGAAACCCCCGCCTTTGGGGGCTCCCGGGGACGCGGCGCGCCGTCGGCAGGGCGCTCGGCAGCACCCCCGCCTCCCGCGGCGGCTGGGCTGACGTCCCTCGGGTGACACTCTCGTCCCTCGGGTGACACTCTCGTCCCTCGGGTGACACTCTCGTGCCGGCGAGGACACAGCCCCAGACCCGAGGAGGGACCCTCCATCAAGAACAGCCTGGAAAAGCTTTTCCCAGAAGCCCCAAAGCTGGGGTTGCATTAACCCCGACCTCCCCGCCCGGGACAAGGCCGCTCCGGGCGCCACGCGCCAGCTGGCGCCGCGGGCGGGGAAGGAGCAGGAGGGACAGCGAGGGAGAGGCCGCGCGGAGCCGAGCCCCGAGGGAGCTGGGAGGGTCAAAGCGATGTGTTTGGGCAGAAAACGCAGCGGGAAGGCGGGTGGCATCGCCCAGGGGCCAACCCTGGGCACTCCCCCGGCCGCAGCGCTTGCTGTCAGAACAGGGGCAAAGCTGGAACAGCAGGGGAGGCTCCCAGGGGACTCCCGGTAAATGTTTAATTCCTTGCACTTCACGCATCAGGGAGCTGAACTAAGTGAACATTTACTCATTCTATCCCCTGCTCATTCGCCCGTGGAACCTATAAACCTTTAATTCAAGAGAAAGCTCGGATTCAACCAGCTGATGTTGCAGCGTGAGGGCGGGGAATCCCAATTTAAAGCAAGGCACTTCGGTAGCACGCGGAGGAAACGTTAGTCTGCCAGCCACTTACCTTGGGGTCAGAATCTTTAATGATAGCAGCAAATATGGCTTCCTTCAACAAGAAACAAGACAAAAAAGACATTGTAAGATCTGGACTGGAAGACACAGCTTCCCCAGCAGCAGCTCGCCGGCAGGACGGCCTCCCAACAACTCTTTCCTTTCTGCTTTATTACTACAACCAACAGCAGCAGCACTGCTGACGCCTGGGTCAGCCTCGTACCAGCAGACCGGGACCCAAAACGACATCTAACCGAGTCAGGCCTCGACAGGGCCAACCACCAGAACACCCAGAAGAGACGAAATCCCGCGCCGTTACCGCGCCCCCCGGAATTTCCATCCATTTTATTACTCACTTCATCTTTCACAGTCTTGTACTGCGGCACCATGTCGATGCAGAGCTGATTGCCGTCCAGGGACATCGGGAAGCAGGTGTAAAATTTAACCATGGAATCCGCAGATTTCCTGTTTATTTCCAGATAGGCCTTTTAAAATCAAGACCACAAAAATTTTTAAAAACCTGGAGTTCAGCAGAAGCGTCTCGCCTCAACCCTTCCCGCCTCCTGCTGCCACGTCTGCATCTGGTAAACGGCACCTGCTGCTCCCCAGGCAGAAAGGCCACCGACTGGATTACCTTTTTGTGGGAAGACAGGATGAGCACATCCCTCAGCCCTCCGAACGGCTTCGCCAGGTTGGAAACTTCCTCCACGGAATATCCTTTCTCAGGCAGGTTGGAAACCAGAACCACGCAGATCTCGTCGAGCTCCTGCAAGCAAACGACAGCAAACGTGGCTGGTGTTTCCCCCGCTCGGCGCCAGCCTGCCACAGCGCTGAGGGAGCGTTTCTGCTGTGTCAAACCCCCGAGCCTGCAGGAAGTGCCGGCCTGAGCTGAGTTAAGCAGCACCTTGTAACACCTGCAACTACCCCCCGCCAAAGGGCATTTCAGCCTTTCCAGGATTTAGTAGCAAACCAAGTTTTTAACCTTTTCGTCTAACTATGTCACGTCACCACCTTAATTACTGCTTAACTGTGGGTGCATCCACACCCAAGCTACCCCTGCACACACACTCCTGTCAACTCACCCAGAGCCCAAACCCAACCCAACCCCTGCGCCGCCGCCATCCCCGTACGTCCCTGCCGGGCCCGCGTGCCACATCCCCCGGGGCCGTGCGGGCAAACGCCGCCTCTGAAGGGAAGAAACCCCCGGGAGGGCAGCGGAGATGGTCAGAGGGGGAAGGAGCTCCGGGGGAACTGACCAGCTCCCGGGAAAAGGAAAACCCAACGAGGGCAATGGGGGATGTCCGCGAAATCACAAACAGCGAGGGGAAGAGAACCTCTTTGCTAGGTCTCACAAGGAATCCCAGGCAGGGGAGCTCAACTGGAGGTTTCAGACAGCCCCCCACCACGGGAATCGGCCCCAAGTGGGTGCTGAGAGCCCCCCAACACCTCGAAATGGGCCCAAGTGGGCGCTGAGAGCCCCCCAACACCTCGAAATGGCCCCAAGTGGGGCGCTGAGAGCCCCCCAACAGCTGGAAACAGCCCCAAGTGGGTGCTGACAGCCCCCCAACACCTCGAAATGGGCCCAAGTGGGCGCTGACAGCCCCCCAACACCTGGAAACGGCCCCAAGTGGGTGCTGACAGCCCCCCAACAGCTGGAAACAGCCCCAAGTGGGTGCTGACAGCCCCCCAACACCTGGAAACGGCCCCAAGTGTGGGCTGACAGCCCCCCAACACCTGGAAACGACCCCAAGTGGGCGCTGACAGCCCCCCAACACCTGGAAATGGCCCCAAGTGGGTGCTGACAGCCCCCCAACAGCTGGAAACAGCCCCAAGTGTGGGCTGACAGCCCCCCAACACCTGGAAATGGCCCCAAGTGGGTGCTGAGAGTCCCCCCAGACCCGAGCACCTTTACACTGACCTTGCTCGCCGGTTCTGTTGATTCTTCACTCTTTGTAGTCGTCACCGTGGCTTCTAAAAAGAGGGGGGGTGGGGGGGAGCAGCTTAGTAGTTGAGCAGATTTCCTCACAC
Organism: Leptosomus discolor; assembly: GCF_034619465.1. Lineage (NCBI taxonomy): Eukaryota > Metazoa > Chordata > Aves > Leptosomiformes > Leptosomidae > Leptosomus > Leptosomus discolor. The sequence goes on from NC_141394.1 coordinate 83,115,833, forward strand.
CCCGCAGAGCTCTAAGAGCTTCTCACACCAGTTTTATCACCGCTGCCGTGGTGAAAAATTAAACATCCCTTCGCTGAACTTACAGTGACACGTGACCCGGGTGAGACACAGGCAGGGCTGCCTAAAGGCTTCCAGAAAGAGCAGTTCCAAGTAGGGACACGAAATCCATCCAACCCCCTCCATCAGCACACGCACGCCTTGCTGCCGTCGAGATCCCATCAGCTGAACACCCACAACCCCAAGACTCCCCTGGGGGCACAGGCGCCACGCAGGTGCCCAGCACGTACCCACGCCACCTTTTTTCCTTCTCTTTCCTGGCACAAGCCCCCAGGGACAGGCGAGAGGCTCAGGAGCACAGAGGGCAGGATAGGAGGAGCACAGCAATCCCAGCAGCTACGCCCTTGCCCTGCCTCCACCACCACGTGTGTGAGCCCCGAGAACGAACCCACCCTTGTGCTACGTTTGAACAAAGCCTGTGACGGAAGGGTGGGAAAACACGGGGGAAACGGCACCGACTGAACCAGCTCGGGCCGGCGACGCAAAGCAGTGAGATTAAAACAAGGGGTGGTGGGGCTGGGAACAGAAAGCTGCACCCCTCTGCCCGCCTGAAAATGAAAGTCCCCGTGTTGCACTGAAAAGGTGGAGGTAAAAAAAGTTATGTCCACTGAAATAAGTAAATCTCGGGGGTTTTAGCCACTTTGGTCACGGGGATGAACTGCTGGTGCACGTGTCAGTCAGTGAACTGATGCCAACAGACTTTCTTTCCCGATACCCTGCGTCATTTGAATTCCCTGGCCTCGAAAGCATTCTCATTCAGGCCACAAAAGCAGAGAGGTTGAGGACAGAAACGGGAAACCCCCCCCCCCGTCAGCTGCAATTTACCTTGGTCAGCTAAAGGTTCGTTAAGCTCCTCCAAGTCCAGCGCTGCCACCTGAGGCACCGGCGCCAGTTTCTCTAAAAACGGACACAAGGGAGAAGCCATCACGATGTCAGACTTCACGTAACTGACAGCCAAGTCACTGAGAAATGGCAGCGCCGTACCGGAGCCGCCCGGGCCGGGCGGGGGATCAGTCCCTCCTGCGGGCTGAGGCTCTCCCGCGCTCCCGGGCTCCGCGACGCCGTCCCCTTCCGTAGGGCTCTTTGGGTCCGACTGCTCCGACTCCCCAGCTTCCACCTCGGCTTCTGCTGAGGCCCGAGGGTCTCCACCCCCGGGCGCTGCGGGCGGGCACAGCACAACACAACACAGCTGCTTCGCTGCGGTTCACGCGCCCCACGGAGCGGCACAAGAGCAGCGAACCGCGCTACGCACCTCCCTGCCCGGCACCCCGGGGCCTCCTGTCACATAAACCCCCGCTCCTCGAGACAGGCGGGGGCAGGAGAAGCTTTGGGGGACGGGGTACGCCCGTGGCAGGCTCTGCCTCCCCACCCCACCTCCCCTCCCCGTGCTCTGCTGGTCCGGGCCCAGGCAGCACCGGCAGGCCCGGCACGAGCCGCGCCACAGGGCGCCGGCAGGGCGCTCGCCCAGCTGACGGGGGGGCAAGCCCAGGACAAGGGGTGAGGAGCCTGGAGGCGCCTCCTGCTCCGGAAAGGGGGGCAGGGGGAGAGCAAAGCACCTGCCTGTGTTTTCCAAGTAAAGAGTAAAAGCTCTCGTTTGTCTTACCTGCGGTATTTGACGTTTTCTTGATCTTCTTCTCCCCTGTCACCACTGATTTCTTAGTCCTTTCTTTTTTACCTACATAAAATATCCAAAAATGAGCGTCAGTAGAAATGCTTGTTACTGAGGTTACTTACAAAGAATATAAAAATACACACAAAACCCGTTTAACCTGCAGCAATTCAACGGACACGACAAAAAAATCCCCAAAACCTAAACCATAAGTGAATTCCAACAAACTACTGGATAAAAGCCATGAAGCAAGAGTATCTTTTGGGAGTCTGTTCAGGGTTCCGGTGACAAAACCTTGCTCCTGCAAACAAAATTCACGGTTCCCCTCCATGAGGCAGCTCTGAAACCCACCATGACAGGAGCCTTAATTCCGCCCCGGCCCCTGGGCTCAGGAGCGGGTGTGCTGCCGAGGGAATCGAGATCAATACGTCCTCAAAAAGCACCATTTCCCCTCAAAACAGTGTCTGGTCTCAACCATTGGTCAGAAAAACAACAGCCAACAAAACAAGCAACCCGAAACGTCTGTTATTTCCAGTGTCTTACTGCTACCGAATTTTTGTAAACTTCCATCGGCTTTTGACGTATTTCCTGCGGTTTGTCCCGTTTTCATGGAAGTACTGAAATAGTTCCTCTCTAACAGCATGACAGAGGAGTTTACCGGCCAGACCAAGTAATAATAATAATAATAATAATTGAAATAATTCCCGTCAGGATCAATAGGAGACCAGGGCAGGAACTTAAAAGCACCTGGAGCACCCAAGGAACAGAGGCCACTGGGAAGCTCAGAGACAGCCTGGAGAACTCCAGGACTTGTCTTCAAGAGCGGGGGCAGCATCTGCAATCCCCGAGCACAGGCACGGGGCAAGGTGGGGCTGTCCCTGCTGCCTGAGGGGGGGTCGGGGGGTTCCAGAGCGCCAGGGGCCCCGACAAGGCGTCTCCCTGCAGCTCCCGCTGCGGTCAGGGAAAGCACTCGGCTGAAAACGGGGACACGGGAGGGGGAGGGAAGGAGGTGACAGAGGCACCGTCAGAGAAAAGGGGATGTCAAACCCTTTACCTGTGATGGACTTCGGTCTCTTAGCGGTGGGGGTCTGGTCTTTTCTGTCGTGAGCGGGGGGGGGAAAAATAAAAGAAAAATCAGGTTCTGAGAGAACTGACGATTATCAAAGCAGCTCCAAACCAGTGGCACACCACAACCCAAACCGGTCTGGACCCGTCTGGTTCGCAGTGCTTACCACTAACACGAACGGACGCGATGGCAACACTTACTTTGCACTCGGTGCAACTTTTTTAATACTCTGAGCCCTTTTCTTGATACTCATTTTGGCCTGAAACGGACAGAAAGAAGAACTTTTACTGCACAATTTACACTTCATATACAAACAGGATGAACTAAGCGGGTACGTATCCACGCAGGGGTTATCTTGCACCGCTACACCGATGCTCTTCACCAACACCAAACATAACCAAGAAAACTGGAATTAAGGACCGTGTTTTCCTACTTATTTCAGACTGCTGTTTACGAAAAGGAAATTAAAAAATACATTAAACCCCTGTTTTTCCAGACTCCATCAGGTTTTGGAGGCAAACACCGAGCTACTCACACAAAGCACCAGGCCGTGTCCCCCCCCCAGGCTGCCTACCTGGCCCGGCGGCGCTTTGGGCTTCTCGGCCACGCTGATTTTCACCCGCTTCCCGTTCACCAGCACCGGCACGGTCTCGCCGTACTTCACGGCCGCTATCACGGCTTCTTTGTAGTTCATCTCTAAGAAGGCCTGCAAGGAACGGCACGTGCAGCCGCTGTTTACGTGACACCACAAACCGTTTGCTGCCGTCTTCCCCTCGCGGCTTTCCCCTCCGCGCTGCCCTCTCCACACCGAGGGGCAGCCTGGTGAAGCCTGGCGCACAAAACACACCCTGCTCCTCTACCGCCTGCGGCGCCGGCACTTCCAAGGTAGCACTGCCAGCCCTCCCAGGATCACCGACGTGATCTTCAGCGACCAACAGTTCAGGGGGCCTCATCCCACCATCACCCGAGGAGCCAAACGCTACACCGCGCTGCCTGACAGGGTTTTTTTGCACTCTGGACACAAAACCGCTCCCCGGGAAAACTCACCTCGTTCCTCGAGCGCAGCACAATGAGATCACTGACTTTGCCAAACGGCTGAACGATTTTTTTAATGTCCTGATCGGAGAAGCCATCGTCCGGTAGGTCGGATATTTGAAGAACCGTCCCACAGCTCAGCAATTCCTTCCTCAGCAGCTACAAATCGAAAACAAAACCAAAATAAACACTTCCCAGGACAAGTCCAGTGAAGGGGAGGAAGAAGGATCTGCAATAAAAAGTACCCCCAAGCAGGTTATTTGCACAATAAGCTCCTCCAAACAGAGCTATCGCGTCACTTCACACAGACGAGCGCCCGGCAGCAGGAGGACCCGAATTTAAGGGCCGTTCCTGTCCGCTGCTGGGAAGCACCGGAGAGGGTTTGCTTTAAAAAGCCCTGGCTGCGTAAACGACCGCGCTCCCTCGGGCCCAGCAAAGCTTGGCACTAAGAAGGCCGTGCCCCTCGCACAGCAAACAGAGGGGTCAGCCCTTCCCCACGCGGTCCCCCCCGAAACGAGATACCAACCCGACGCGTCAAATCACAGAGGAAACCGTGAGGAAACCCACCCTGTTGTAAGAAGCAGGACGAGGCCCGCCAGTGCCTGTGGGCGAGTCCTCCTCATCCTCATCCGCTTTGCTTTGGGGTAACTCCTCCGGCTCAGGAGACCCAGGCGAGGACGGCACGTCTTTCCTCGAGGCCTTTGCAGAAACACTCGTCTTCAGCGGCTTCTTCGTGCTTCCAGGCGCCTTCCTCAAGAGCCCGTGAGACGGGGAGGATTTTCCCGATCCCGACGATCCCTGTCCAGCTGCTTGAAGTGACTTATGTTTGTTGAACTCTGCCACGAAGCCAGGCCCCAAACTCTTCACGACCGCCTCCAGAGCTGCCTTTCGGTCTGCGGGCGGAAGGGAAAGCAGAGCGGGGTCGGTCCGGGGCCTTTCAAAGGAAGCTGGCGGGTTTGCTGCCGCTTCAGGCTCGCCCCTCACTCCTGACCCCGCCTGGAGACCCGCCGACTCGGAGAACCTCTAGCAGGGATGAACAGTCACAGACCCCTGCGCTGTGGGGCAGCTGGACGTTTTTAGTTAGGGACACCAGCAGTGGGACCTACAAAAACCCTAAGGGCTGGAGCAAAGGAATGATTAACTTTGTGTGTCAGAAGAAACGATGTTTTCAAGACCGATCTTCCTCTCGCACGCTGGTGCTCAGCAGCCCTCACTGCCTGGATGCCTCCCGCTAAATTCTGTACCCTCCTCTGTCTGGCTCTTTGTCCTACAGACCGGTGTTCTGGGTTAAACTACTCTTTAACGACCGATACACCGCTGGTTTTCTGTACGCTTTCTTTCCGTGGAGAATGTCTGGTTATTCGTTGCTCCTTCCCCTCATCCTTCTCCCCTACAACCGCCTGCATTCCACCCTTCAGAAGATCCCTTTGTGCCTGCCTGCCCCCTTCCCAACTTTCCTACCCAGGCTGCTTTCCCCCAGGAGCTCAGTGCCTCTTTGTTTCCTGAAAGCACAGCACCAACGTACCCACAGCACACAGATCAAAGGGAAAAAAAAAAAATCAACCTTTCAATATTCCTCTTTTTTTCTCTTCAGAATTTAAACAGAAGCAAAAACTCCAAAGAAACGGGCATTTCAGCCAGAGCCTGAGCCTCCACAAGGACCTGACCACGTTCACATCAGACGTCCTAGAACCGAGCTGGAGGAAGCTGAAGGCGGGTTCAGCACCAACCTTCCACCCCGCGCGCTCCCAGCGCCGCAGCGGCCCCTCAGCCCCGGCCCGGCCCCGCCAGCCGCCCCCGGCTCCGCGCAGCTCCCGAGCACCTCCCTCTCCTCAGCCCCGTCCCCCTGCAGCACTGCCTCCCGCGGCTTCGGGCCCTGAGGACCCTCGCTGGCGGGAAAGCCGAGCACGCTGCGCACAGACAGGCGTCCAGCGGTGCTCGACGCGACGACCCAACTCCCGGCGCGAGGTGAGGGAGACCTCAGCCCTCTCCCTTCGAAGCTACTCCTCCCGGAGCGACAGCAAAAGGAAATTTTCAAAAGCAGAATTTTGCCACGAAAAAACGCCCAGGCGGCACCTGAACAGATAAATCAACCTCCTGGAATCCACTCGGTTTCCCCGAAATCAGAGGCAGGTCCAACCTGGCGGCGCGTACCCCCCCCCCTCCCCGTACCTTGCGAGCGCGTTGACCTCCTCGATGACCAGTCGTTACTGGAGGATCTCTGAGGTCGGGGACTGGTCCTCAGCGGATTCCTGGATCGCTGCGGCGACCGTGACCTGTGTCTGGGGCTGAGCCGCCGCATCTGCCGCGGGCTTCGGCTTCTCGGCCTCGTGGGCCGGAACCGCCCGGGGCTCCTGGATCTCGACCGCGAGCGGCGAAGGACATAGCTGGAGCCCGCGACCCTCGAGCGCCTGGGACTGGGGCTGGCGGAGTTGGAGCGACGCTTCGGGGTCTGGTTTTCTTTCCTGTCGCCGGCGTTTCTAACAGGATAAAGGCACACGATGAGCGTGGACAGGACAGAACAGAGTCATTCACCCCAGTCTGTGGAAACAGACTTTCTGCGAGAAAAAAGAACCAAACCTGACAAAGTTGAGAGGCTCGTTTGTTAACGAACACACCTCACACACCGGTAACGTTTGCTAACGTTGATTTAGGACGGGCAGACAGAACTGAAAAGAAGCAAGTAGGAGAGAACAACCCGCGTGGAACAGGAGAGAGCTGCAAAGAAAACTCTGAAGTTACAAGCTGCAGTGCGATGCAAAAAGAGGAGGAAGAGGAAAAGGGTACGTAAAAGAGAAATAAACCAAGACACTTTCCTTGCTTCTTCCAAATTCCGTTTGGAAGTAAGCAACCTGGAGACATTATGTCTAAAAGACTGAAAGAGAGATCTGAGGGTGCTAGGTAAACACACATGCACTGCACGCTGAGGCTACCCAGAGATGTCAAAAGTGACGAAGGACACGGAAAGGAGCAATGGTGAAGAGATCCACGAGAGGAACGGTCCCTCTCGGAGACACGGGAAGGGGTCAGGCATAGGAACACCCTGACAGGACAGACCACAGGAGTAAAAGGGAAAACCTGGAAAACGCAGAGTACATGCTTAAACACCCCCAACACTGGATGAGCTCGTCAGCCGGCAGGCCAGCGCGCCCCAGCCAAGCACTCGCCCAATTTCCCAGCCCACCCGGGATTCTGGGACGCCCAAGACAGGCCGCACCGGCGCTCAGCACCGGGCCGAGCAGGCACAGCCCCTGAGACCTGAAACCGGCAGAAGCCGCTGACGAAGCACGTCCCCTGGCTGCACTAGGAAAAGCAGCAGCTCCCCAGTCACGACAGCGACAAACCCAACGGCAACCCGGGAACTAACTGATGCTGGTCCTTCCAGCCCAACTGGGCTGACTGGGAAGACGGCAGGCTGGACAACGACGTGCACGAGTCCCTCACACGACCCGCGGGGGGAGTTCCCGCGCCAGCTGAGGGGTGCGTGAGGCTGCCGAAGCCCGTCCCGAGCGGCAGAGCTCCCTGAACCACCCCGTCGAGCCCCACTGGTGCTGCTGAAGGCTCCGAACAGAAAGTTCCCGTGAGAGGGGACAGGCGAAGGAGCGAGGACGGACAGAGGGGGACGACAAGCGCCCGAGGCAGCCGCTGCCCGACCTCCTCGCCCAGCAGCTCGATGGGGACAGCCCGACACCCCGCAGGCCTCCGCGGTGATGTGCCAACCCACCCCACGGGCGTTGCTCCATCAGCAAGTTTCAAACATGGTTAAAAATCCACATAAATCCCAGGAGGCCTGTGCCCAGTCAGAACGTTTGACTGTACTGATGGCAGCGGGCAGGATTCGAGAAAGCTCCACCCTCGAAACAACTCTCGCCCCGCCTGCGAGCACCCCAAGAGCCCTCGCTCGCAAGAAGGGCAACCAAACGCTTCTCCAATTTATCGAGGGCCTCCAGCTACGAGCGGTTTCCTTCGCCTCGGCTGTACGTAACGTCAGCAGCACTGGAGAGCAATTTCACTTCGAGGTTTTAAAAAGTAATTCATTCTTCTCACGAACGTTTCCAAAGTTTATTTGCTTTATTACTCTCTCTAAAGTCTCATTTCTCCTTGTTTATAATGTGGGGAGACCTCAGATGCACTCACAAATTAACCTGACCTACATACGCAGCTTTGTACCACTTTTTTTTTTTAAAAAAAAGAAATTAATAGTTAGCTTCCCGGGAAGTATGTCAAAGTAATTAATGCAAAGTCACAGGGAAATCCAGCAGAAATTAAAGTCCCAGCGTTCCTATTTGTACGCACGTCGAAACATGCACAAGTACTGAACCAGCAAAACAACCCAACCTTGCTGAGGCTGAAGCAGAATTAGTCCACAGGGTGTGGTTTTTCAGAAAACAGCAAACAGCACGGTTTTAAAGGACAGAAGGGACGTGAGTTCATGGATTCCACTGTTCTTTCAACCCGTAATCACGTAGCTCCCCGAGGGACCTACGGACCGCAGCCTGCGACCTCAGAGCCAAGCCCAGCACGCCTGCTGTCAAACTGGTCTGAAGGGGCAAACAGGAGCGGCGCCGCCGGGAAGAAGACGGAGCCTGAAGTCAGCACTCGCTGCCGCAGCCTCGCCAGGGAGCTGACGCGGGGCAGGCCCGCTCGGTACAGCTCCATTCCCCCCCAGCGCCTCGGACGAACCGAGGCGCGGGCAGAAGGAGGGTCAAGACGAGGCTGCTGCCAGGGTCAGTCTTCAGGGGCTTCTCCAGAGCTCCCCCTCCTCGCCCTGGGGAGGATCGGGAGGGGCTGTGCCGCCCACGGGGCGACGCGAGCTCAGGGCAAACCCCCAAAGCTGCGATTGCGTAAGGAAAACACGACCCCGCTGACGGCAGCTGGCAGTGAGCAAAAGAGGCCAATTAACGGCATTAATTACCACGCGCTTGTCAGGGCAACAGATTAAAACCAGCCTGTAATCACCAAGCAGTTACCTCTTTGAGGAGTGAGACTCGGGGTTCCAGTCGGGGTACCTGTCAAACGTTAAAAACGCAGCCGTCAGTGACAAAGCCCCGTTCTCCTGAGCTTTTACAGAGGAACGCTCCCCTTCAGGGCTCCAGCGGCACCAGGTTCCTCTTTCCCCCTCCCGGCCTACAGCCCGCCCCGACAGCTGAGGTACCCCCAGCCCCCCCAAAGGAAACCCAGCACAACGCACGCGTTCGCCCACGGCTGCATGCACAGACCCCACGCTCGGCCCAGGGGAACTTTGGAAGCAGAGCCCTTACTGTTGGCGTAACTGGCGGCAGCTCTCGATGTGCGAAGGGGTGTTCTGGTGCAGGATCCAGTCCTAGGTGGAGAGAAGACAGCCAGAGAGGGTCGGTTAGCGCCTAAAACGTCAGCGTGGGACCACAGCTCCTGGCGGCGAGCCGCCACATTGAACCTTCCATCAGATTTTTCCATCAGATTTTGATCCTACGTCAAGGTCGCGTTTCCCACTCAAAATTACGACCCTTTATGCAAACACTGATCGATTACCCAAAGCTGCTGAAGAACACAAAGGAACCCAAGTGGAAGCAGAACAAAATGCATCCCGAGGAAGGGATGCGTCACTTCCAGCAACACACTGGGCTGTTGTCCCCACGCTCACGGCACGAAAGGTTGCTCCAACCTCCAGCGGAATTAAAACAAAACTACCAGCGGTCTCCCCAGGCTGCCAGACTGCTGAACGCCTGCCCGGCAAATCAATCAGAGACCCCAACCCAACACGCTGTCCTGGGAGCCATATCCCAGCCCTGGAGGCGCGACTTTTCACGCCTTGAGCTCCAGAACATTCGCTCCTAGAACGTCACAGCCAACGGTCAGTCAAAAAGCCTGGTGAAATCTTTCACGCACACGCTGGGTTTTCGGGTTTGTATTTCAAAAAAAAAAAAAAAAAAAAAACCTTAACAAAAGGTTTGACTTGGGGAAGAGCCGGTGGGTTAAGCGTGAGACAACTCCAGCAGGACAACGCAAGCCCTCGCCCTCGAAAAGGCCTCCCAGCACGGGTTTAACTGCAAAGGCAGAACCAGCCCCCAGCACGGGAAGCTTCGCCTGAAGACTTTAGTCTGGCATTATTGTTACGAAAATAAACCGACCTGCTAGAGAGGAAGCAACCGCTGCGGTCGGTTTGCTACTGAGAAGAGACCTTGCGTGCCCTGAGGCTGGAAGGCGCCCTGGGTCACAGCCGAGGACCGTGACCAAGCACCCTTACAAACGCAACTTGCAGCTGCTTTCATCTCCTAAACCAGGCAGTAACGGGTGGCTGCGCAACGCCAGCGCCAGGCAAGGCTGCAGGAAATCACCGGCGGCTGGGAAACCCGGCGTCCCCGCCGGCTCCTAACACAAAGGAGGCTGAAGCGCGGAGCTGGCAGCGCCGGCCCCGCTCGTTGGCTGGCAGAAACGCTGAGCGCGCCGGTTACAAGAACGGCTCGTGATGGTTGACTCAAAGGCCGTGAGGTGGAAGGATTCACGTGGCCAGGGCACGGCCAGTTTTGTGCAGCTGGGCAGCCCAGGGAACGCGGTGAGAACAGCCGCTCCAGCCCATCCATGCCAAGATGGGCTACAGGACACCTACCCGGACTGCTGACGTATGAAACGAGGGGGTTTCAAGAAACAAAAAGACATTTTAAGCACAAAACTCACTATAATTTCCTGAAGAAATGGATATACTGGTCAACCCATCTTGGAGAGGCACTGAGAGGTCTCACTAGCTGCGTTGATAAAACCACCCTAACCCTTCCAACAAGGTCAGACCCGTACTTCTCAGAAGACCCTTTGCCTCAGCCTCTCTCGGTGAGCCACAGCAGATGAAAAGCCAAAGAGCAGGCGGCTAAAACAGCTCGTGGCCGCCCACGTGTGCGCCCGGCGAACGCCCAGCGTGCGCACCAGCAAGCAGGTCACCGTTACACACTGGTTTTTCCTAACAACACGCCGTTACTGAGCAATCCTACCCTTAAGCACATCATTTATCTCCAGTCTTAGTTAGCCAGGAAAAAGGAAAACTATTCCTGGAGGGCTGAAGCGAATCAGCTCGCAGAAACAAAGGGGAACGGGGCTCCAAGCACCCACTTTGCGGTCCCAGAGGAGGACAGGGCGCCCAGGGCCTGCGGGGCCGGGGGAGGCCGTTTCCCTTCCCACTGGCTGTAGCTGCCGGGCCCAGGAGCGTGAAGGAGCCTGGCAGGCTACGGAGAGATCCTCCTCCCGACAGACACGACCTTCTTCTCCTCTCCAAGCCTTCGCTACGCCAACGCCCTCCTGTACTTCACAAAATCACAGGAGTCTCCATTTCTGCATGTTCCTCCTCTCTGATTCATCCCTCGCCCTTCCCAGTCTTCAGAAACACTCCGCTCCCTCGGGCGAGCCTGTCCCCAAAGCCGGAGCCTCCCGCCAAGGACAGGATCCCCTCCCCGCCCAAGCACTCCAACACGTCCCAGTAAGAGCCCGCCGGAGCAGCAGCAGCCGACAGAGCGAAGCGTCTCCGGTCTCCGAACCCGCCTCCTCTCCCAGCGGCCAGGCGAGAACACGGAGGGACGGGCCCCGCACTCGTCTGTGTTGCTCCCACAGCACGGCCTCACACCGGAGAGCCAGGAGCGAACCGGGGCAGACCCCGTTCCGCCCCCTCCCATCCCAAGCACGGTTCTGCGGGGAGAACAAGGAGCCCCGTGCCCAGAAGACGTCACCCTCGGTTAAATCCATTCAGGCCAGGAAACACCAACTCTCCTCCACGGCCAGCGCGTTCCCTGTGCCGGCACCGTCGCCGATCCGCTTCGTCCAGAAGCGACGGGCGCTTGGAGACCGAGCAACGGCGCTTTGTTAGGCCGAGGCATCCGCCACCTCCAGTCGAAGAGCCGGCTGCTCTGCGCAGCGCTCACGAAACCCTTCTGCACGCTGGGGGGTTTGTAACCACGTGTGAAAGAAGCCAACCCCGAGGGGAGGTTCCACCTGGCCAAGGGCAAAACCGGGCACTCGTCCACTAAAAGCGTTGCAGGACACAACCACACACGTTTTCGGTAACCACTTTCAGATCGACAAGTCCCCCTTAGCATCAATTAATTTTCCAAATTAATCCTTTAAAGCTCCAAAAGCCCACCTTTTCTTGTAACGCAGTACCGTGTCCAGCCGCCTCTGACAAGGCTGCAGAAGCCCTCCCAACGCACGCCAGAAATAAGGACAAATCGTGCACGTTTCTGATGCTGCTCGGGTAACAACCAGCTTTCAGCTCCGCGGGAATCACGTTTTACCACAGACCCACCCCATTTCAGAAAGCTGAACGGCCTGTTAGAGCGCCGATCCCCGACCGAAGGGCCACAAAGGCCACCCAAGCATGAAGCTGCGCTGCGGATTCCAAAGGCAGGACGCGTCCCAGTTCACCTCTGAGCAAAAACCTCAGCGAGACCCAACTGAGGCGGCTGGAGGCATCAGCCACAGATCCAGCGAACCGTTCAGACAGGAACAGGAACGCCGAGCAGAGCCTTTCCAACCGTGGGGCAGCTCAAGTGTTCTCCCTGGGCTGCAGCCGCTGACCCGCCGTGCAGCACTGCGCACGAGGACTGCCCACGCGCAGTACAAAAAAGGTTCAAAGCTTAAAACCTCCTTTTTTTTTTTTCCATGGACAGATCTACCATGGCTACGCCAGGCAGATGGGAAATATTTTCACTTTTGACTTCTGAACAAAAAAAACAACGTCAAATAGATGTACCCAGCTCTGCAGAAGAGGTGCTCAGGGTTCTCTGCAGATTACAAAAGAACCAGAAAATACATTCCCTTGCTTAGCTGTAAGACACTCTGCATTCTGCCACGCTGCAGACATCCCAAGGCCATTTCCAGCTTTGATTCCATCAGACCTCGTTCATTAGGCAAGTTAAGATACTCAAGACAGACCGACGAGGAGAACCGGCCGATGCTGAGGGAACAGCAGAAGCGTTTTTCACTCCAAGCCGCCGTCTCACTGCATTTCTGGGAGAGCCAAGGGGAAGGAACAAGGGGGAGGCAGCCCAGGTGATGCAAACACGACGTTTCAGCCCCAAACGTTGACCGTAGCCCCAGAGGCCGTGACCCTCCAGGAGCAGGGCTCGGGTCTCACATCCAGCCCTAATCCTGCCACTTCAGTAAACCGATGCCAGCTGACACACCCGGAATTCTCTTCCAACGGGCAACGCAGCTTCTGCTTCAGCCTCGGTGGGCAAAGGAATCCTGGACGAGTTTGCACGTCAGTACAAGGCTGGATTAAAAGAATCCACCAAAAAAGACAGCTCATGACCATGAACAACCTGAACTTGAAATCCCTCGTTTTAACACCACTGGAACGCTGTGTTTCGGATACCCAGCATCTTCGAGCGTTGGATAAAGAGGTTTCCCTCATTTGGTATCTTTCATCACCTTCATCCATTCCTGTTGCACATCATCCACCTCACTTGCCACCTTCTTTCCAAGGACACCTGCCCGTAACAGCGCTGCAAACCGCTGGTTGCAACTTCACAGAATCACAGCACGGTTTGGGTTGGATGGACCTCAAAGACCACCCAGTCCCACCCCCTGCCCTGGGCAGGGACACCTCCCACCAGAGCAGGTCGCTCCCAGCCCCATCCAGCCTGGCCTTGAGCCCTGCCAGGGAGCGGGCAGCCACAGCTGCTCTGGGCAGCCTGGGCCAGGGCCTCACCACCCTCACAGGGAAGAATTTCTTCCCAAGATCTCATCTCAATCTCCCCTCTTGCAGTGTGAAACCGTTACCCCTTGTCCTGTCACCACCCCCTGATCCAGAGTCCCTCCCCACCTCTCCTGCAGCCCCTTTCAGCACTGGAAGCCACTCTAAGGTCTCCCTGGAGCCTTCTCCTCTCCAGGCTGAACACCCCCAACTCCCCCAGCCTGTCCTCACAGGGAGCTGCTCCAGCCCCTCAGCATCTTCGTGGCCTCCTCTGGACCCGCTCGAGCAGCTCCGTGTCTGTCCTGTGCTGGTGCCCCCAGAGCTGGACGCAGCCCTGCAGCGGGGTCTCACCAGAGCAGAGCAGAGGGGCAGAATCCCCTCCCGCGCCCTGCTGCCCACGCTGCTCTGGGTGCAGCCCAGGATGCCGTTGGCCTTCGGGGCTGTGAGCGCCCCTTGCCGGGTCACGGTGAGCTCCTCATCCACCAACGCCCCCAAGTCCTTCTCCCCAGGGCTGCTCTCCATCCCCTCGTCACCCAGCTTGTGTCTGTGCTGGGGATTGCCCCGACCCACGGGCAGGACTTTGCAGAACTTCATGAGGTTTGCACGGTCCCACCTCTCCAGCCTGTCACGGTCCCTCTGCATGGCCTCCCTTCCCTCCAGCACGTCGATCCCACCACACAGCTTGGTGTCATCATCAAACTTGCTGAGGGAGCACTCAATGCCACTGTCCCTCTCACCAACAAAGACGCTGAACAGCACCAGTCCCAGCATCCACCCTTGAGGAACACCACTCGTCACTGGTCTCCACTTGGACATCAAACCATTGACTGCGACTCTCTGAGTGTGACCTTCCAGCCAATTCTTTATCGACCAAGTGGTCCATCCATCAAATCCATGTCTCTCCAGGTCAAAGACAATGACGTCGCGTGGGACTGTCAAATGCTTTGTACACAACCTTGGGGTGACGCACCAGAAATCATCATGTCGAATCACTTTGACCTAAAACCAGCTCTGAAGGTTCAGTTCATCTCCAGGTGTGCTGGGGAGACCAAAGGTCCATCTAGCCGACCTAGCACTTCTTCCTCCGTGGCGTGCAGCAGGGGAGGTGCACGGCAAAACAGAGCACCAGAACGCGCCTCCGGCCATCATCTCATCCAGGACTTCTGGAGCCCTCAGAGGGTCTTTGCTCGGCCTCTGAAGGATCGTCTTCCACCAGCTTGTTCAGTTACTTCTCAACTCGGATTTCCCAACCCTGTGGCCAACAGCACCCGTGCTGTGGGTGGAACAACCGTTCCCTAGGGCAAGACACACCGCACGTGCTGACCAGCTTCTGCGACGCCACTTCCCCATCCCCTCTCCCCGTTCGAAGGGGCCGTTTCATACACTTCTCCGTAACACCGAGCACAGCTTTAAAGACAAAAAACTGAAGCTCTAGGTCACCTTTAGCCACGCAACTGAGACAAAGACGACAACTTTATTTGTAAAACCAAACTGTAAAACCGAAAGAAAGAGGAATTCTTCATTCTTTAGAATTCACAAACACACAAGACTGACATTCCTTGAACAAACTTTTATTTTTTGCAGTAACAAAAAAAACCCCACAACCTCTAACTCTGCTGGTTATTTTGCAACACTTGTCTAAACCCGGCTTGCCCCGTGCGCCCTCACAGCAGTCGGAGCTGCCCAGGCAGCAGGAGGGGCAGACAGAGCAAAACCCACTGCGCAGGATGGAGCCCACGCCCGGCAGAGCGGGAGGCAGCCCCGCCAGGGAGGGCAGGCTGCGGAGCTGCAGCGGGATGGGGCCGGCCGGACACCACGTGCTACGTGTAGCGCCATCAGGACAAGAAGTCAGAACCTTTAACCTCCCCAGAAAAGATGTGTCAGCAAGTATTTTTAGTAATAACGTTCGCTTCATTCTCGAAAGCACCAGGAAGCTACCGAATAATTCACGTCAAAGCAGCTCACACCTTCCCAAAGCGCTTCGTTACCCCAATGCGCTGCCCTGTTCCATTTCACACGTTTTTCCCTTAAACCCAACTTCCCTGGCCTGCCGTGCTGCCAGCGCCAAAGCACCTGGAGATTCGGTTTGCCCCTGACGCAGCTCTCCCCGCCTTGACTGCTCACTCCGCTTTTTTAACACACGGCACAAACAGCACCATCATCGTGCGCAATTTTGCCAAATTCCAAAAGAAAATTTTAAAAAAAGTGCTTCCCCACAGGCCTTCCGCACGCTTGTTGAAGCCTGTTTAAAATTTAAACACACAAACCCATAACAAATTACTCTTTTTTTTTTTTTAAATTACATTCTCCTGTATTTTTGACACGTTAAGCCTAGGTCCTTCTCAAGACACATCCACCGCTCTCAGCACGCTTTCCTCTCTCCCAGCATTCACCAGTTCCTTCCTTTTCTTCCTTTAAGAGCTGAAACTGTTATTTGCTTCAGAGCTGAACGCTCAGGCAGATGAATGAAAGCATTTTGCGCGTCCCTCAGAGCTAGTCTTCAGCCTCTGGAAGAGCCACTGTCACACAGACCACATGTGGAACATTAAATTTTTGCAGCTAAATCGGCTGCTTTGTTTTAACGCAGGCTTTGCGAGGGGGGGGGGGGGGGGGGGGGGGCTGAACACACAAACATCTCCTCTACCCTGCCGAGACCCAGCGCGCAATTGTTGCCCACATTTTAGTCACCCCGATGATAAAAGGTTTGTTTTGTCATTTGAAACCCACTGCGGAAGACATAACGCATTTTGAACATTAAAACCGTTTGCCACTGATAAAGGGTTTGTTTTGTCACTGGAAACCCACTGCGGAAGACATTAAACATTTTTAATATTAAAAAATTATTAAAAAAACCCAAGGGGCATGGCAACTCCGAAAGGCACGTTGGAACAGGACTGTGCAGCGGTTACAAACGTTCACCAGCACCGCTCCTAGCGCTCCGACTGGCGAGCGACACCACAACTCACGTAACGGACAGGGGAAAATTAGTTCATCAAACAGTGCAGCGGGTAAGAGGCCGAGGACAAGTTTAGGCAATAAGCTTTGAAAGCCACTCACCTTCATATGAGTGCATTCAATGTTACACAGAGAACACATATGTGGAAATATTCTCGGCGAGGTGGCATAGTAGTCATTCATCATGGACGGGGTGGGCAACCGTTTGACCTTCTGGGCGTCCGACTGGGGGAACACGGGCAGCCAGGAGGCTTTCACGATACCGAAAGGGGTTTTAAACGGCTCCTCCGCCGGCGGCTTGAAGGGCTTCTGGCCTGCCCCGGCGCCGCCCGGGGCGCTCGCCTGGCTCGTCCCCGCGTCGTGCTGGCTCAGGGCTGCGAGGAGTTCGGCCGAGAAGGGCGGCTGGGCCAGCGGCGGCATCACGTGCTGGGGCAGCGGCTGCTGGACGAGAGGAGGCATGACCGGCGGCGGCATCACGGGCTGGGCCAAGGGCGGCATCATCGGCGGCATCATCGGCGGCATGACGGGCGGGATGGCGGGCTGGGATACGGTCTTCACCACGGGGAGCCCGGCGGGTGCTGGACACAGTCCGGCCACCTTTCCCGTAGTCTCAGCTGGAAAAAATGATCGAGTATTTGAGGATTCACCCTGGAAGCCCGTCGGTTTTATCAGCTCTTCCACTGGAAACACGGGGTTACACGTCACGCTCGGCGGCGGGACACCCATTGGCATGTTCTGCTCTCGCTGGAAGTCTTCCCTGCTCTCTCCGCTCGACGCGTCGGGTTTATAGACACGCGCTTCGAGAGGATCTTCAGTCAGCACCTCGGGATTGTAGGCGTGCACTTCAAGAGGATCTTCCGTGTAACCGTATTTGCTCGCGTGCCCGTAATCGATCACTTTGCTCTTGACCGCCGCGCCGCTCGTACCGCCCAGCGCTTCTTCCCCTCGGCTCTGAGCGTGCAGACCGGGCAAAGAAGGGCCCATCTTACGAATCCGTATTTCTCTCAGGATCAGCGGCATGTTCTCAGGCGTCAGCTGATCGTCTGGATAGCGGCTGAGTTCCTCCAAATCTTCGTTGGACAGCCCAAAACTCGCTAAAATACTGGAAGCGCTTTCTGGCGTGTAGCGGTTCTGGGCATTCGAATTCTGCTCCGAGATCCGCGCCGAGGCCGAGGGTTTTTGCCCAGTTGTCCCAGCTGAGCACGGGCTGCTCTCCCAGTGACTCGTGCGAGGCTCTCCCTTCTGCTCCTGGTGGAGGTTCGTCTTCTCCTTCACCTTCCTCGGATCGGGCCTGTGCAGAGTGACCCGAACGTTTATCCTCTGCGAACCCGTCCACTGAAACTTGTCCTGTCCCGAAAATCTGGGTGCCATTCCTTGGGGCGTTCCAGGCGCAGGCTTTCTCGGAAGACCCGCTGCACCTCCTCCCCTAAAGGATCCCGGAGGCTTGGTGCCAGACGGATTAGGTCCTCTCGGCCTCTGAGGTAAAGTTCCTCTAGGGCTAAACATGGCGCTTTTCAGAACCGCCCGATTGAACCAAGCATGGGGAGGTGCAGGGCTGTTGGTAGCAACTGAGGTCAATTGCTGAAGAGCCAACTGGGTCTTAATTTGGGCAAGCTGTAAGGGAGGAGGGCCCAACAGAAGTGGGCTCGCAATGCCAAGGTTCAAGGAATTCACAAGTGGTGCGAAACTTTCCAAGAATAACACAAAGCTGAAAGTTAAAAGACAAGTATTAGATTATTTTATCTTTTCACCTACTTCGCGCAGTGGATTCTATAACCGGTGAGAAAAACAACTGCGGTCACAAAACAGCATTTTAATGACAGTTTAAATGGGACTTTGGAATTCAAAACTCTGTCGAACAAAACCGTTTTCTTTCACTGCATAAAACGTTAACACGCAGCGAAGAGGTAACAGACCATTAAGTAAATGAGCTTTACCCAGCAAGTTCCACGTCACAGGTAACGTACCTCGTGATGACACTTTCAACAGCATTTGCTGAAACTCGGTGGCTCAGTTCTTAACGACAACATCGTTTGGATTTATTTACAATTAGAGCTATTTCATGAGCAACAAACCAAAGCGTTAAGACCCTCTCCAGCTGTTTATGAGGTACAACCGTAAGTGAAACCATTATGTAGAGAACTCAAACCAGTTACAACTCGAAGGTCAAGTCACTGTGGGATTGATCTGGAGACAGCAGGACCGTTTTCAGGAGGGACACTCCCATGAGCACCCTCCCGGGTAAACTACCACAGCCTGAAGGCATCCAGGGGGTGGGACAGGATTTGACAACTTCCATTTCCCAGATGTTAAAGGCAAGACCTTATGTGGAAACTATTTGATAGAGAAAGGTGTAAAATCACACAGAAACTGAAACCGTCTACATACAAGCACGGAAAAAAGCATGACGGCAACTGCCATCCCACTTCGGCTGAAACCACGGCGAACCCAACCTGTAACGCAGCAAAGGATGTACGAACGCAGGTAAAAGACGACAAAGTGATGCTCGCAGGAACAAAACCCAAAATTTTGGAGATGCATCCCCAAAGCGAGGTGCCCCATCCGCCCAGCCCTGCCCGCACCCCGAAGCTGCAGCCCCCGCTCCGCCCCTCGGCAGCCTGCCACCTCCCGGAACGGGGTACCCTGCCGTCTTCATTCTTCTGGCAGCGACACATCAGGTGTGAACCCGGTTTACCAGCAGATTTTTCACTCCGCAAAACCATTCTTTTTAAGTTCTATTAGCCATTATTGGTTTTGCTAAGTACAAACTGAAGTCAGGCCAAGCTACAGAAACGTTAATCACCTCTCCTCCACTACAGAAACACCAGAAGCTGCAGTGATAAAGAAAAGATCCCCACCAGACAACGATCCCAGAACTCTGGCCTCCCACCCAGGGCTCCTTACCCAACATCCCTCCACAAATTAAATCGCGTTTAGACGGTAACTGCACCTTGGGCCAAGTTCATTCAAGACCGTTTCAAACCAGCCCATGAAGCAAACATCCACAGAGCAACCTCTCGCCTTTCAGTCTTGCTGTTCTCGGGAACTCGCGGCACCGGAGGGCAAAAAAGCCCCTCGGCACACGGATTTGGAAAACAACTGGAGAGAGACCACCACCAAAGCCTCCCATGGCAAGTACGCCCGTGTCAGCAGAGCACGAGGTAACACCAACCACGCCGGTCTGCAAACCGAACCTTAACTCTGTGGATGAGGAATCTCCCGGGAGATCCCCTCTGGGGGGTGCTGCTTTCGGCCGGGGTAGAGCTGGTTTTCTTCCGAGCAGCTGGCGCAGCGCTGCGGTTTGGATTCGGGACCAGAACGATGCTGGTAACGCCCCGATGCTCCAGCTGCTGCTGAGCAGCGCGCGCGCGCTAAGTCAGGGGCTTCCCAGCTCCTCACACAGCGCTGGGGGGCAGGAGGAGCTGGGAGAGGACGGAGGGATGTTCCAGGCCATCCAGCCTCATGCTCAGTACCGAAACTGGGGGGGAGCACTGGCCGGGGGCTGCTGCTCGGGGACTGGCTGGGCATCCACCAGCGGGCAGGGAGCAACTGCAAGGGGCACCACTGGTTCCGTGTGTCCTCTCATCGCTGGGGATGATCCTCCCTCCCCTGCCTGCCCTATGAACCTGCCTTCCCCTCACCCCACCACACTCACCCCTTTTCAGAGTCTCTCCCACCCCACGGCGGGGACGTGCCCCGTGGGAAGGCCACGAGGAGCTGCAGCCCCTGGAGGACTGTCTGCCGCGGGAGGGACCCCACGTTGGAGCAGGGGAAGAGCGAGGAGCGCGGGGAGTCCTCCCCCCCGAGGAGGAAGGAGCAGCAGAGAACGTGGGATGAACTGTAACCCCCGTCCCCATCCGCGTGCGCCGCTGCGGGGAGGAGGTGGAGAAAACGAGGAGTAAAGTGAAGCCCAGGAAGAAGGGAAGGGTGGGGGGAAGGTGTTTTAACATTTAGGTTCTATTTCTCACTATCCTACTCCGGTTTGATTGCTATTAAACCAAGCTAATTTCCCCAAGGCGAGTCCGTTTTGCCCGTGCTGGTAACTGCCGGGTGCCCTCCCTGCCCTGACCTCCACCGCGAGCCTCTCCTTGCGTTCTGCTCTCCCAGCTGAGCAGGGCAGCGCCAGAGCAGCTTCGGCGGGCACCCACCGCACGCAGCAAACCACAGCTGCAATGGGAAGAGGCTTTTCCCCCTCAAGCAGAGGTTTCCCGGCAGCGCAGAGCTCTCCATCACCAGTTTGCTCCCGCACCAGCACCCAGTGCCGCAAGCCGTACGCCCCTGCAAACGCCTGCACCCAGCCTGGGCAGGGGGCGAGCGGGGATGGGCAGGGGGAAAGCGTTGACCGACATCTCGCACGGTCGGTCCAACACCAGGACGCCACAACGAGAGGTCTCCTCCGTTACGGCAATTTCTGAGGCTACCCCTCCAGCAGACCCCTACGGCACGCATGGGTCATGGTCCACAGGGAATCAGCTATTTAAAAGCAAGACAGATTAAATTTCTCTCGTGTTCCCGTGAATATCCTAAACTGAAATTGAGGATAACTTCTTCCCACTTTTGTGGTGGTTTTGGCTGGGGTAGGGCTAAGTTTCTTCACAGTAGCCAACCCGGGGCCGTGTTTTGGCTTCGTGCTGGGATCACAGGGCGATGTCTCCTTCCCGCTGAGCGGAGCTCACGCGCAGTCGAGGCCTTTCCTGCTCCTCCCACCCAAGCGGGCTGGGGGGGGCACAGGGAGCTGGGAGGGGACACAGCCGGGACAGCCGACCCCCCCAGCTCACCCGAGGGATGTCCCACACCAGACGAGGTCACGGCCAGCATGTAAAGCTGGGGAAGGAGGAGGAAGGGGGGATGTGAGGAGCGGCCCTGCTGCCCTGGGGACAGCCGCACACCCACACCTGCCTGCACGGGACTGGGGAATCGATGCCTCCGCTTTGCTGGGGGGGGGGGCTCTTGCTTTGCCTATTAAACCGTCTTCACCTCAACCCCTGAGTTTTCCCACTTTTACTCCCCTGATTCTCTCCCCGATCCCACCACGGGGGAGCGAGCGAGCAGCTGCGTGGGGCCGAGGTGCCAGCTGGGGTTAAACCACAACGGTTTCAGCACAGTACTCCAAAATGAGGAAAACACACCTTCAATTTTGGATACTAAAAACATAAAACCAGCCTCCCGAAGTAGAACAGAGCTCCAGTACCCTGTGTTCGGCAGTAACCAACACCCGATGCTACAGACCACGCAGGTACTTTCTCTCCTAAGTCCCGCAACTTTCTTCAGTGAACACTCTGAAAGGTGTAACATCATTTTTACCCGAGATGTTCACTAAACAAAAGAGTCAAATAGAGACTTTTCTCAGACCCAACGAACAAAATGCTGCAATCTATCCAGATGAGATAATACCAGGCCTGCTAACTTACCCTCCAAAAATGATCAGCACAGCCTCAGAAGTGGATGTTCTGTAACAAACAGGACTGTGAGAGCCACTTTCTCAGCCACTGTGGTGTTGGGAGACACACACCAAACCCAGTCTCTTCAGGTAAACAGGAGAGACGCGGCACTGGCATTTAAAACCACCTTCCTGGGCCAGAGAAATAAGAGAACAGATACTACGAAGTTCTCTCTCCAACTAAAACTGTTAGGCTCTCCGTCAATATTAATCGTTGAAGAAACAGAGAAGACAAATTTCAGGATTTCTGTGATCAAATGCTAGTTCATGAAAGAATTCAAAACATAAACACAAAGTAACCTGCAAGTCCAGGTTTTAAAAGACATCCGTAGCTGTGCTGTACAGCCCTGCACGACTCAAACCCACCCGCAGGGAAACGTTGGGGACTTTGCTCAGACCCACACCACCACAAATGTACCTGAGCACGCCTAAGACACCGGTTCCCTCGTCACCCGGCCCTACCCACGCCCGAAACAGAAGCCAAACACTTAAAAGCGCATTTCCCCGTGGAAGCTGTACAGTCCTGTTCGGACCCGCAGCCAGGCGTGGCGCAGCAGGGAGCTGCAGGGAAGCCTTCCTCAGCCCTGGCTCACGACTGACCTCTTCACAAGAAATGCTGGAAACGGCAGTTGAAAGATAAAGGGATGCCAAGACTAAGGAAACAATGTTCTGGACGTTGAAGGCTAGAGCCTCACCTTCCTCTTCAAGAGAAGCTGCGTTCGGGGCATGTCTGTGAGCCTCTCGGCTGCCTTTTCTGCGCAGGACACCCCGACCAGGCTCACAGCAGCGACCAGCGCTTTGCTGGTGCTTCCTCGTCAGGGAATGAAACATAGGTGGAGTTCCCCAAAGACCGCTGGCCTCGCCCCACTCCTGGAAAAGGTAGTCCTTCAAACTTAAAACGTCAGAGCATCAGCGAAACACCAAGTGACACCCTCCTTGCTTCCCCTTCAACCGCGCCAGTCATTCTGCAGAGCTTCCCAACACGGGCACGTAACTTAAAAGCTCTGGCTACCGACTTCCACACTGAAGGTGTTGCAGAAATCACCAGATTTAGGATTTTAGGATACTGCTTGGAAATCCCCTTACTTTTCCCATCCTGATTTGAATATCAAGAATTCTAATTAGTGGATATTAATAGGAGAGACTAATGATTATTTTGGAAAAGTAAGTCTCAAATGGAATAAATGATCAAATATAAAATAAAACCTGTACTGCCAATGCTGCTAGCGTACTCCTGTAAAATTCCAGACCTGAGGTATTCATTAACCAGTGATCTGTTGGTGGTGAGGGACAGTCTGTTGCAGTCCAAGATGTCTGCAAGACAGGATTTATGGTGGTTCCCATTGCGTATAATCTTTGAATCGTGACCGAAGCAGGTACGAGCCAAGAGCCTGCGAGCCAAGGACGTGTTCCCTGACCAAACATGGTCAATTTGAGGAGTGGTCGAGACCTCCGACTCACAGACCACCCACCCAAATTACACGACCTACTCACAAGGGAACAACAGAAGACTACGACAGAGGCTGCGCGCTGATTTGCATCAGAAGCGAGAAGGGAAGAACCAGTCATCGAGAGGATGAAATTAAATATGCGTTGTATAGCCTGAATATGTAGGGATTTAATATATAAATATTTGTGGACTGCAATGTGCAGGCGGACATGCTGGGGAAGGATCCCGTGTCCCCTTAATAAAGGACGTCTCTGCTTATTGAACTGCGTGTAGAGGAGTTTTTCTGACCCCTGCAGGTTTGGACAGAGGGCCTGAAGGACAGCATCCGCCCAGGCGGTGCGTACGGGACGGGCTTGCGCCCTCCCTACACGAAGGATACAACCAGAACAAGGTCTCCCTGTAACCTCCCTGCTCGCTCCCCGGGTCCCAGGATCCCAGGCCCGCCTCTGGGGCAGCCCAGCTGCAGAAGCCTGGCCAGGCTGCCGAGAAAACTGCTGGAGCTGGAGGAAAGAGGTCTGCTAAAGTCTGTAGAGCGCGCTAAAAAAAAAAGGGGGGGGGGGATTACAGGCACAGACAAGCAGGATTCAACAGGAAAAACACAGAGAATGGTAAAAAAAAATCCTAAAGAAAACAGGCAGGGAGACTGTGGTGATGGACGGGTGCGAGGCTGCCTCCTGCCGCTGCCCATCTGGGCAGCAAACACCCCCCGCCGCCCCCCGGGGCAGCCCGCCCGGTAACGCCTAGAGCAGCTCTCTGGGAAGCCCCACCAGCCCCACGGCGTGTTCAGCCCAAAATAACCGTTTCCTTTCTTAAAACTCTCTCTAGCCTGCGTGCAGAGCCTCCGTGCAAGGCTAAAGCCACCGAATCAAAGCGACCCAGAGAGGGTGCTGACAAAGCTGAGGGCTCACGAAGCCAACCTGGAGGCAAGCCCACAAAAACCTGCAGAAAACTCCTTTCTCTTACAGGTACAGGAGGCGTCAGCCAGAAGCAGCGGGTACCAGCAGATCTGAAGCTAAAAGGAGAAGAAGTCCTGCAAGCGGAGCAAGGGCAAGGCAGCACCGAGCAGCAGGGCCACCGAGTCCAAGCTCTTAGTGTTGAGGGTGAGAAAAATCAGCAGGTACATCCCGCAGCTGTACCGTTTCGGTGGTCAGCTGCCTCTCAGCCGCAGAAACACCTTTAAGGCAGCAGCACAATACAAAAACCACTCAAAGGAAGAAACAAAACGGGGGCTTAAGTTACAGGTTTGGCAGCCAGACCTCATCGGAACGTGGAGGCTGTTTTCTCTAGTCACAAGAGAGGGCTTTCCCTGAAGACAGTCTTGCACAGTCATTGAAAGGGTAATTTTCTGATTTCTCTCTATAAATGGTATTGCATTTTCTGGGTATGTGCTAATTAGAGAGCAGTCAAAGATTGCATTTCAACCTAACGACACTTCAGGAACGCAGGCAGGCTGCAGAGACCACACTAGCGCCAACCAAGCAGCCAACGTCCCCAGGCCACGAGCAACGGGAGCCCGGGAGCCCCAACGGGACCCGCCGGCGGCACCGGCAGCAGCGCGACGGCAAACGGGCAGCGCCGCCCCCCACCAGCAGCCGAGCACCCACCCAGCCGCTCGCTCACGTCCCCTCCCCAGCGGGGCCACGAGGGGAAAAGTGACAAAGCTCCTGGGAGGACGAGTGAAACGGGGGGAGCAGAGCAAAGGCCAAAGCCAACCCCCTCCTCCTCCTCCCTCCACCCCATGTCGCTGCCGAGCAGGGCGCTACAGGACACTGCTCTGTACGGAACAGCCCCTCGGTTGTCCCCACTGCGCCCCTCCCAGCCGACACTTGGGGGGCAGAGGAGGACAAACAAAGAGCCTGGACACCGCAAGCACTGGCCAGCAGCGGCCAAAACCCCGGGGTGTGCCCAGCACGGGTTTGGGGAAGGCAGTGACCTCCTCCAGCCCAGGCAGAGCCAGGACAGAGCCGTACCAACTTCACGCCACGGGAACACGAAGCGCACAGCCCGGGTTAGCAGCCAGACACCAGCAGAAGGAAAACAAACCACAGCAAGCCATCACCAGAACACCTTGATCTCCCTGAAAGTCCGGCTCAGCAGGACGTGAAGCATTAAACAAACTGCATCTAAACCAGACTCCTCCATCGCTGCCGGCCCAACTACAGCGAAAGCAGCAACAGAAACTCCACACCCCAAATATGAGAAATCCGAGCTTGATACACGTCCGACTTCTTCCCTCGAAACGCCAAAGCAACTACACATATTCTGAGCTTGAAAAATCAAACCAGAGGATTTGTTCCTTGCTTTCCTTCAAACCTACAAATCCTTAGGAAACGGGCTACTTCCACTTGAAGCAAACACAAATTTATTAGGGGCATGTGATCAATACCAAACAAGCACCTTCCTGAAAAGTAAAATCAACCAAGAGGATTGTCTTGGTTTGAAAGACAGGTGTCTGCGGAGGAAGGCAGGAGCCTCCCTTGAAACGGAAAATGCAGCCCCCTTCCCTCCAAATCATTATAATTTTGAAATTAAGGGGCCTTCAGGCAAAGATATGGGGAACAGGAATAACAGTTCTTTACATATATATATATATCTATATAAAACAAGGCAGCAAAAACGAACCCCCTGGTTTACACTGACAGAGTCAGGAATACAACCTGACCCCCTGTTAGGGTGGCAGTAGCAGTCCGATAAGATGGTGGCTGCAGTCCTCCTGAAGTGATGGGTGTAGTTCTGTGGAAGCAGCAATCAGGTAAAAGAGTCTGGTCTTCCTCCGAAGGTCCAGTGGTAGGTAGGTAGCTCTTGTCCTCTGGAACTCCAGTGGGGGGAAAAGCTCCTCTGGGAATCCAGTGGAAGAAAGGCTGCTAGGGTGTTGGAGATCTCCGTTTTTATTTGGCATGGACTGCTTGGCTCCTTCCCCCCGGGCGGAGCATCTCACAATGGGATGGGGAGTCGTGAGGCAGTTCCTTGATGGGCCATTAACAGGAGATAGCCCAGGAGCGAGTTACCGATGGGTCAGGCGATAAGGCATTGTTGTGCCCATTGACAGGAGATAGTCCAGAGGGGGGAGGCAGGGAGCACCGCCCCCCCTGGTCTCAACAGCTCCTGAAGATGGTAATAGAATACTTTTTTGGGGGCACATCTTACACTGCAACCTAGGACATAATCCACCCCTTATTCTATTACCATCTACACCATACCCAACCCAATGCCCCCTTACAGATACATATGTACATATATACACCATGAAACCTTACACATAGCTGTCACTTTAAAATCAGGTCTCCCTGTGGTACACAACGGGTTTCCCCATTTTTCTGCATTACCCACCAAGTGTAACCAGGTCCTTGAGCAAAAACAACCCCACGGAGGGGTGTGCCTTTGCCTGACGTGGGATTAATCCAAACAGTCTTTCCTAACATACCTCTCGTGTGTACCACAGGGACTTTATCTCCGTCCACTGTGTGCAAGGGTCCAGACTGGGCGGGACCAGCTCGATGGATGGACCCTCGGGTATTGACCATCCAGGTGGCCTTTGCTAAGTTCAGTTCCCAATTTTTGAAAGTCCCCCCTCCAAGTGCTTTTAGGGTAGTCTTAAGTAGCCCGTTGCACCGTTCCACTTTCCCGGCAGCTGGTGCATGATAAGGGATATGATATATCCACTCGATTCCATGTTCTCTGGCCCAAGTGCTTATGAGGCTGTTCTTGAAACGTGTCCCGTTGTCGGACTCAATTCTCTCAGGGGTGCCATGTCTCCAAAGAACTTGCTTTTCCAGGCCCAAGATGGTGTTCCAGGCAGTAGCATGAGGCACAGGGTAGGTTTCCAGCCACCCAGTGGTTGCTTCCACCATGGTCAGCACGTAGCGCTTGCCTTGACGGGTTTGGGGAAGAGGGATGTAGTCAATTTGCCAGGCTTCCCCATACCTGTACTTGGACCATCGTCCACCGTACCACAGAGGCTTTACCCGCTTGGCCTGCTTGATCGCAGCGCAGGTCTCACAGTCTTGGATAACCCGGGAGATACTGTTCATGGTTAGATCCACCCCTCGGTCCCGTGCCCATTTATAAGTGGCCTCTCTGCCTTGATGGCCTGAGGCATCATGGGCCCATCGAGCTAAGAACAACTCTCCTTCATGTTGCCAATCCAAGTCTATCTGGGACACCTCTATTTTTGCAGCCTGATCTACCTGTTTGTTGTTACGATGTTCTTCATTAGCCCGACTCCTGGGGACATGAGCATCTACATGACGGACCCTCACAGGTAGCTTCTTTACCCGAGTGGCAATATCTTTCCACTCATCAGCAGCCCAGACTGGTTTTCCCCTACGCTGCCAGTTGGCCTTTTTCCACCTTTCCAGCCAGCCCCACAGAGCATTGGCTACCACCCACGAATCAGTATAAAGGTAGAGCTGTGAGGCAGGGTCAGGTTCTGGAGCAGCATTCCTAGTCCCTGGGGTAGGTATCAGGGTGGTTATCCAAGTCAATCTCCCCTTATCTCTGAATACTGAATAAAATAGGACTATCAGCAAGACCAGCCACTGTATGATATCATTAGCACGTAGGGAAGATCTGAATCCTTCGAAAACCGGTGGAGCAGACCCAAAAACCTGGGTTAAGGGTTGGGAGAAAATTTCTCCCGGTGTCATTTCCTCACAGTAGGTACCATTATTAAAGTAACCCCAAAAACATACAGTTAGTGTGTGATAGCTCTGAATCCATGTGCCCACCTTCCAGAGGAAGTTAATAAGCCATGAATTCCTCACCTTATTAATCCATAAAACAAACTGGATAACAGTCACAGTAGCCTTAGTTATAGGACCCATGTTTAGATAAGGGCCTGCAAATGGGAGAAATACAGCCACCACCACATGCCACACGACCCAGGATGAGCTAACCCACATGATGCCACCTAACGAGGAATCTATACCCAACGCACAAGAACCGTTATTCCTTTTTCTCTCGATGCCCTCTCGTGCCCCACGTTGGGCACCAAAATCTGTCTTGGTTTGAAAGACAGGTGTCTGTGGAGGAAGGCAGGAGCCTCCCTTGAAACGGAAAATGCAGCCCCCTTCCCTCCAAATCATTATGATTTTGAAATTAAGGGGCCTTCAGGCAAAGATATGGGGAACAGCAATAACAGTTCTTTACATATATATATATATATACCTATATATAAAACAAAGCAGAAAAGCAACCCACTGGTTTACACTGACAGAGTCAGGAATACAACCTGACCCCCTGTTAGGGTGGCAGTAGCAGTCCGATAAGATGCTGGCTGCAGTCCTCCTAAGTGATGGGTGTAGTGCTGTGGAAGCAGCAATCAGGTAAAAGGGTCTGGTCTTCCTCCGAAGGTCCAGTGGTAGGTAGGTAGCTCTTGTCCTCTGGAACTCCGGGGGGGGGGGGGAAACTCCTCTGGGAATCCAGTGGAAGAAGGCTGCTAGGGTGTTGGAGATCTCCGTTTTTATTTGGCATGGACTGCTTGGCTCCTTCCCCCCGGGCGGAGCATCTCACCATGGGATGGGGAGTCGTGAGGCAGTTCCTTGATGGGCCATTAACAGGAGATAGCCCAGGAGCGAGTTATCGATGGGTCAGGCGATAAGGCATTGTTGTGCCCATTGACAGGAGATAGTCCAGAGGGGGGAGGCAGGGAGCACCGCCCCCCCTGGTCTCAACAGCTCCCGAAGATGGTAATAGAATACTTTTGGGGCACATCTTACACTGTAACCTAGGACAAGGATGAATTCAAGAACAGGCCTGCAGAGATCTGTGGTGCGAACGTGTAATTCACTCCTGCCTCTGCAGCTACCTCTTTGGCAGTACTGGGAGAGAAATAAAAAGAAAAGAAGAAAAAAAAAAAAAAAAAAAAAAAAAAAAAAAAAAAAAGAGCCCTAGCTGGAGCAGAGGGCTGTGAGAAGGCAGTCAGCGAAGATGTTTATCACTGCCTGGCTACAAAAGCGACCATTGAAGGCTCACCCTCCTGGCAGGCAGCGGCACTTGCTCCCCGCTGCCCAGGCTGCACTCAGGGAGCGCCTGCAGCGTTGCCTGCCTTCAGGACACAGCCCCCACGGCTCCCGTCACTCAGAGCACTCCAAACCACAGCCACTGCCCCCAAGCCCTGCCCCACTGCCCCCAAGCCCTGCCCCACTGCCCCCAAGCCCTGCCCCACTGCCCTCTCCAGTGAAAACCAGAACTGAGCCCTAGTATGAGCACATATGAACTGGTCACCTAAACCTGACACACACAATGAGCAACGGTGTGAGCTGACCATAGAATTAACGTTGTCAAGCATCAGCAAGACCCCGACAGAAACCATTACGGAGCTATCTCAAGTATGAAAGCACCCAGAAAAACGCAGCAGAAGCTGAAGTTTCCCAAGCATCAACAGAACACGACCCATACTTACGTGCTGGGCTGGCCGCAGCCGGCGGCCAAGCACTCACACACCCCAGCCCGACAGGGAGAGACCAGGAAGAGCAAAGGAAAACCCACGGGTTACAACAAAGACAGCCTGACAGGGCTTTAGCCACCGCCCCAGAAGTGGAGTTGGAGGGGAACAACCCTGAGCAAAGCAAAGGCAATCACTAACCTCCTCCCCCAGGCAGCGAGATGCTCAGCCGGCTCCAAAAACACGACCCTGGAAGTCAAAACCCACCCTCTTCTCCCTCCTCTACGCCCGTTTTTCTGGCCAAGCATGACGTTAGGCAGCAGGGAACAGCTCCTCGGCCAGCTCGGGTCGCTGTCCCAGCTGCGTCCCCTCCCAGCCTCCTGCCAACCCCCGCCCGCTCGCTTGGGGGGGCCGGGCCCGGCAGAAAGCCTGGGTGCCCAGCGAGAGCCGCAACGGGCACTTACCCCCGCTGGGTCAGCCGCACGCCCGAAACACGGCCCCACGCTCCACCCCAGCGGGACCCAGCCTGCTCAGCAACACGATCCACCGAAATATTCCCAAATCCTGGAGTGGCCTCGGGTCTCCCCAGGGGGTTTCTGCTCCTCGCAGCTGGGCCCCTCCGGCCTGGCCCAAGGACGAGCGCACCACGCTCCGCTGTCGGACCTGCCCGACGGCCCCGCCGGGAACAGTTCTTCTTCTGGGCTCCTCAACAGCGAGGACCCGCTGGCTGCCACCCCGAGCACATCCTCCGGAGCACCACCACGCCCAGGAAAGCTGTCATTTCCCTCTCCTGAGCTGCGGGGGACGCGGCTGTCGTATAGCCAGCAGGGTGGGACGACGTCCGTCCTTCCCACTTCAGTCCCAAGAACCCATCTCTTTCGCAGGTCCCTTCATCTTGCTTCGGTTTGGGGCAAAACCAGCCTTCAGAAGGATCTGGGTCATTCCCTTCCTTTCTCCAACACTTCCTACGCTGCGTTGCCCGACACCACGACGTTGGCAGCGTACGGTGGGTGTGCTCAGGGGCACCGGAGCCTTCTGCTCCCATGGCTCCGACGTGCCAGGCCACCGAACCCACACCCTCCAGTCGAGCCCGCTGTCCCTTTCCTCTGCCTGGCCAGAGGCAGGGCTCCCCTCCTCCCGGCTGCAGCATTCATGATCTGACTCCTGCCGCAGCAGACCAGACGTGCCTTCATCAACGTGACGAGGAGGAGGAGGAGGAGGAGGAGAGGCATCCTCAGCCCTTCAACCGCCGCGGGGCTGGCCCACCATCACGCAGGCGCTGACCTCGGCCAGGCAGCCCCTGTGCCCTGGACGTCGTCCCAATCTCTGGGGACCCGGGTGGTGTTCGCCTCCACCGCCTCCCCGGACCCGGTGGTCCACCCACCACTGCAGCCGATCAGATCATCCTCGAAGTGACCCTTCACCCTCGACAGGCTGCACCGAGTCGCTGGTTTAGCCACAGCGTCCGTTTGTACCCTCCTTCCAGCGGGGACCCTCCGGCTCCTTCGAGGGCGCTGCACAGAGGGCGGGTGAGCGCCGGCCGGGTCCCCACGCAGCTCTCGAAGCCACTGTCACTCTCTGGCAGAGACGAGGCACCCTTCCCGCCGGTGGTTCGCCGGTTCCGCAGGATTACACGCCCGCTCAGGCAAACACTCCCAGGCCACGGGAGGTGAAAGCGGCTCCAGGCACCTGCCCACACCCTCCCACACGCCGTGCCACCCAGGAGCCGGCTGCCGCGGGGCACGTTCCCGCCTGCCATCCCCGGCTGGCTGGTTACTGGAGGATCCACCAAGATCTGCATTCGGATCCGGGGGTTCAGAGCCTGGTGAGGCGGCACTGGTGGCAGGAAGGCACTGCTCTTACCACGACAAACGACGGGTCAAAAGCAAGCCCAGGTTCACAGCACACCGCGCTACGGAAGTTTCGGTTACGCCAGGACGCCGGGGAAGCCGAGGAGCCACTGCAGCAAGGTTGGCAGGATCTGCCCCCGAGGAGAGGAGGAGGAGGAGGAAGGTGTAACTGCTGTTTGTCTCCAGGGGATGGTTCCCAGAGCGCTGGGACGACAGCAACGCAGAGGCCAACCCCCGGACCAGGCTCAAAGCGCCGCTTTCACCGTAGGTTTCCCACGCAAAACAGAACGACCCAGCCAACAGCCAAGGCTGGGACCCGCCACGGCAAAGCCCCACCGAGCCCAGCTGAACACCAGTAACCCAGCCCAGCGCCCCCCAGTCACACCCATCATCATCTCTTGACCCCCCACAAAGGTCCGTGGGGTGCTGACCCCAGCCAGCAGAGCCCCTGCTCCCCCCCAAGCCCCAGCCCAGCAGGACGGGGGGGAGAAAAGGAGACACAAAAGTAAGAAAGCCCAGGGGGTAGGATAAAGGCAAGGAAAAGGAGGAGGAAAAAAAAAAAAAAGGCAAAGCAAAGGCAATGATAACCCACCACCTCCCGCAGGCAGAGCAGCGCCCAGCCAGGCTCCCAACCCACCGTGTTCTTCCCCCTCCAGCCCGGCTGTCCACGGAGCAGAACACCCCTCTGGCCAGCCCAGCGCACCGCCAGCACCCTCCCAGCCCGCTCTCAGGGCGCAGGGGGGCAGCCCTGGCCCTGTGCAAGCACTGCTCAGCCACAGCCAAAAAGCTGGTGGCGGCCCACGGTGACCCACGCGGGTTTAGCCACAAACCCGCGGCTCACAGCCTGCTGTGCGGGCCGGTAACCGCCATCCCAGCCACGGCCAGTACCGCCCAGTAACGCAATTCACCGAAATCTTCCCAAAAGACTCCATTCCACCCCGGTGTTCAACGCACCAAATTCATACACAGACACACCAAAACCAAAAAAAAAAAAAATACCAATCAGCACAAGTTTTTTGGCAAGTAGTTCTTAAAACGAGAGAAAGAAGGGCATTTTAACACCTTCGTGGAACACCAGCAGCAGAAACCTCCCGGCCTTTTTCAGTTTTCATTCTCCACATCAGATTTCAGAGCAGCACAAACCCTGTACGTTTATATACGTGCAGCAGCTCCAAGGCAGACGGAGCTCTGCACGCCTGATGCAGAGACGGGCCCGAGAGCACCATGGACAAAGAGCACCTACTAACACCTCTGCCTTAAACTGACTAAAAAACCCCACACTCCACTCAGAATATTTAATTTGATGGCCAAAAGATAAGAAAACATTTTATTTACCTTCAAATGTGAAACACTGGGGGGAAAAAAAAAAAACATCTCAACGTTCTTCCCGTTTCATACACAGAAGAGCTCCTGGTTTGGGAAGGACGAACACAAGCACGGCTGAGCCTCCCAAAACTGAACCGCAGGATACTTGGGAAACAGGAGGAGGGAAGAAAAGGAACCCAAGGGTTTTGTAACGGCTTGGAACCCCACCCCTGGCTAAACCTCACTCGGTGATATCAGTTGTTGTAGAAGCTGTAGAAGAGGAGACCGGTCCAGTCCCTCACGTCCTCCACCCTTCGAGCCAGCGTGACTCGTCTGTTAGTTCTGGCAGACGAGTATTCTTTTAAAATCAGAAAAAAATGCAATTAAAGATACTCCTTGTCCTTGAAGAGTGCTTCTCAACAGGGAAAACGATTGCCTCACTTTTATATCCACCCTCTTGAAGACTTCACAACACAGTTACAATTGGATATTTTAGATGTCTAGTGAATGACCACACACCAGAGAGAAGAGCGTGACCCAAAGCTGAACACACATTTCAACATCAACTCTGGGCTATAAACCAGGATGGATGGTTGGGGTGGTTTTGTTTTGGTTGGGGGTTTTTGGGTGTGTGTATGTTTGTTTCTTTTTTAAAAAAAAAAAACAATACATTTTAATCAGCTAAATACTTTTTAAAATAATCCTATAGAAAAGGAAATTTAAAAAAAAAAAAAATTTAACCACCTACATTACATTACTGCACTAAAATAGGATCACAGAATCATTTAGGTTGGAACAGACCTCTGAGATCATCAAGTCCAACCACTGACCCGACACCACCACGTCCCCACGTGCCACATCTACCCAGGTTTTGAACAGCCCCAGGGACGGTGACACCACCACCTCCCCGGGCAGCCTGTTCCATGTTTGACCACTCTTTCAGTGAAGAAACCTCTCCTGATGGCCAGTCTAAACCTCCCCTGGCACAGCCCAAGGCCATCACCTCTCGTCCTGTCGCTCCTCAGTTGGGAAAAGAATAATCCTAATTGAGCAAAAATACTAAAGCAGTATGTGTCTAAATTGCAAAAAAAAAAAGGTCAAATCTCCAAATAGGCGAGGTTCCTGGGTAAGCACTGTGACCCAGCCTAGCCACGGTGCTAAAACACTTTGCCTTGGCTGGAAGGAATTCTTGATTTGGTTCTTTTCACCAATTGAGAACAATTACCACCATCCTCAAGGTCGGGAAAAGGGAGAGTTCTCTTTTTAACCCTGACACACAGGTATGAGGTGCCAGAAGACACGTCCACGTTCTGAGCTCTCAAAGGATATGAAAACCAATCTCTCCAGCTACCCAGAGCGAGTGCTGCTTCACCCACGGGCCAGTCTGAAAGGCAAAACCACCGACCCCAACCTGCCAGACAGCTGTTTCAGCGCAATGGGCTCAACTGATGGGTTTAATTAAAGCCCTGAGCTGCCACTGACACACAGAGAGATCCCAGCTCAGCCCCCACAGGTAAACGGCGCCTTTCCCCAACTTCCCAAAGAGCTGAGCTTGAGCAGCCGCACGCCGGGCTGTCCAACCCACCACGCCACCAGCCGCGCTGCCGGCCCCAACGCCCCCCGGCTCTGTTCCCCTGCCGGGGGCACGGCAGGAACCGCCACCAGCCGCGGGGCCGGGGAGCCCGCGGGTCCCGCAGCCCCCCGGGGTCGGCGGGGGGTCGCCCTCACCATAAACTCACCCACAGCGCGGCACAGGAGCCGGCGCTTCTGGGCTGGGCAGCACGGGGGTGGCTCCTCCTGACGCGCCTCAGAGTTACAGGGAAAGTCAACATTTTTGTATCCTTTTCCTGCAAAGCCGTGATCCTTAACAGATTTTAACCTCAGCGCGCGTGTTCTGCCCGCTGTTCACGTGGACATTCACAGCGGTTGCTCCACCCTGTTATAGGACTTTATTCACACTCCGGCACTGATATAATCATTGGTTATTTTACTGATCAAAATCTCTGATCTACAAATCAGGATGGGGAGGAGGGGAGACCCTTCACAGCAACATTCCTTTGTTTCTGTGGCTCCATCCCATAAGACAAGAACGAGCTGGGAATGTACAATCTCACCCCCTGTACCTGCCTCCCTGCTCTGCTCTGCACCATTTCACCCCCGCAGCAGCTCTGGCTTTGCCCGTCTCCGTAAGGCAGCAGCTGCTGGCTCTGAGCATCAGGGAGGGGTTGGGTGTTTCTTACCATCGTGTGAATGAACTGAATCAGGAAATTAATACAAAACGTTCGTTGGTTGTTCATTAAAGCGCTTAAGCTGGTCATTAAAAGCGATTAATTACCAATGAAAAGCAATTATCTATTCAAAATTCAGACCTGATGATAACATGGCGGGGCGCTCCGTGCCCTCCGCCGCCGCGCTGACACCCCTCGGCTGGCGAAATCCCGATGCAAAAGGGCGGCAGCCGCAAGCCCAAACGCGCTGCAAGCGCCTATAACCCGGCCGCCAACACCCCGGTATCAACCGGCTGCCGCGGTTCGCAGCAACCGAGGCAGAAACCGGCGGGGCCGTTACACCGCGAGCCGGAGCAGCCCCGCACCGGTACCGCTGCCAGACCCCGCCGCGGCCCGTGGGCCCACGGGCCGCGGCGGGGTCTGGCAGCGGTACCGGTGCGGGGCTGCCCCGGAGGGCGGGAACGCCGGCCGGTCGCCCCCCCTCGCCGCCGCCGCCGCCATTTTGTGCGTCCCCTCAGCCCCCGCTGCGCCACACAGGGGCGGGGGGGGCGGCGGGCGCCCAGCTCCTACCTCCGGCAGGGCCCAGCCGAGCCGCGCTGCTCGCAGCCGCCCTTCGCTCCGCTTCCCCGGCCGCTCCTCCCCGCCGCCGCTCTCGTCGCGCCGGGCCGGGCCGGGCTCCGCCACCGCGGCGATGCAACCCCGAGGAAGGAGACGACGGCCACTGCGCCTGCGCGCGGAGGGAAGGGGGCGGAGCGCGGCCAGCGGCGCAGGCGCATCGAGCGCCCGCGAAGCCTCAGCCGGTCCGTTCCCCCCGTTGTGGGCACGGTACCCGCGGGCGCGGATGGCTTCGCGAGGGAGAGCTGCGCATGCGCCTCGCGTGGGGGCGGGCAACTGCGCGGGCCGCAGAGCATGCTGGGATTTCACGCTCTGAGCGCCGCCTCAGGGGCCGGGCCGCCATGTTGGCGGGAGGGCCCAGGGCCGCTCCGTGCCTCCCTCCGGGCGTCGTTACCGCCTCCTGCTCCTCCCAGCACTGCTGTTGTGCCCTCCCGTGCGCCCGCCGGTGCTGTCATCCTGCTTCGAGCCTTCCCCCCCCCCCCCCCCAGCTCCTCTGCCGCAGGCCCGGTGTCCGCCATGGGGCTGCGCTTCGCCCCTCCGACATGAGGGCACCTGCCTTCCCCCCTGCCTGCCGTTGGCCTGCACCGACAGAGAGCAGAGACACGAGGGCACCGAGCGGCCGCCGTCCTCTTCCCTGCTGGAGCCTCCCTCTGCCGTGCCCGGCGCGCCTGGAGTTGGCCCTTCTGGGGGCTCCCACCTGAGGTGCCTCCAGCTGAACGTGGGGGTTCCCTCTGCTGAGTTCCTCTTCGAGGTGTCCTGGGCTTGAGCGGGAGCTGGTGGCTGCCTCAGTTTTCCCAGTGAAAACCAGCACGGAGCTGGCACTGACTCGCGGGGGTTGCTGGCTAGGAAGAGGTTTGCTTTTGGAGCAGCAGCCTTCAGACCTGGTCCCTCCAACAAGCTGCTTCCCCCGGGGAACAGCGGCTCAGCGTCCCCACGTGCAGGCTTCCCCCACTCCCTGCGGCCCGAGGTGCTGGTGCGGACTGGGAAAGGAGAGTACAAAAAGCTCTGTCACCTTGGGTGGCCCCACGAGGTTCTGGCACAGAGACATCCTGTTGCTCCAGGTTCCCCGTGCTCTTGCCCACAAAGCACTTTCACAGGCTGCTCTCTGAGCAGACACAAGGTGCCTTTAAGAGCTGCCACATTATTTCCTGAAAACACCGTGGCGGAGGCCAAACCGAACCCCAGCGAGGGCTGGAAACGCTGCTGCTGCTGCAGCCCGAAGCGGGGCGGGTACCAAGCAGCCCTGCGAGCAGCTCTGCCCCAAACCCCGCCACCTGCTCCC
Organism: Leptosomus discolor; assembly: GCF_034619465.1. Taxonomy (NCBI): domain Eukaryota; kingdom Metazoa; phylum Chordata; class Aves; order Leptosomiformes; family Leptosomidae; genus Leptosomus; species Leptosomus discolor. The sequence continues at coordinate 83,152,768 of NC_141394.1, forward strand.
GCCGGGGGGCAGATTTCCACGCTGCTGGGAGCCCCCTCCCCGTCCTGCTGCAGCCGTGGCAGACAGCAGGGTGCCCCCTCGGCAGCATCTTTAGTGATCTGCTGGTGCTGGGTGTGCTGGGACACCGAAATTGCTCGCTGGTCCTTGTCTCCAAACTTCTTCCAGTTCCTCTCCAGTGCATGACAGTCTTGGAAACGCCAAAAACCTTTAAGATTTCCATTTCTTCTTGGCTTTGGAAACCTGCTTAGCGCTGTGTAGCCCTGCGAGGCTTCTGTAGACCGCAGGCAGTCCTTACTCCCAGCACGGCACCGCAGGGGGGAAGCAGCTCGGGTCATTTTGGAGAGTTGGGAGCTTTATTTCCTAAACTTGGAGTCAAGCTTACAGCTCAATTCTACGAGCTGTGTCTGTTCTGCCATCCTCAGGCCAGCCCGAAGACCTTCACTGACGTACTGCAGGAGGGAAACCCCGCTGCAGACGAAAAGACAGGAGCAGCTTTTACCGTGAGACCGTGGGACTCTGCCAGAGCCAACGGTGGGGTTCGGAGCCCCCCGAGGGTGGCCTCTGCTGGGGATCCTTTCAGTTGGGAAAGAATCGTTGGGGTCAAAGGCTTTACAGAAGGAAGCCAAGGTGACTGCTCTGCCTCCCTGGAGCTTGAACACTGCCCTGCTCCCGCGGGGGCTGCCCTGAAGGCGGTGAAAGGTCACAGCCAGACGTGAGAAATCACCTTTTGAGTCAAAACACACCGAGTTCCAGGCGCAAACGAGGCCGGAATCACCTCCACGGGCTCCTTTGCTAAAGACACGGTGGCAATTCCAGCAGTGCTGTCTCAAAAGGCATCGTTAAGGTGGTAAAATGAAGCCAATTAAGCAGAGCGGCCTTGGGGGATGTAAACATTTAGGCTGCTTGTGCAGCCCGATCTGTCCCACACCTCCTGGTGTCCCCACACCCGATCTCCAGTCACGGGATGGGACGCTGGAGCCCCCGCAGCTCTGCTCTGGGGCACCTGTTCGCTGCAGGACTTTTTGCCTCGTTTCTTGCAGGATTGGGGAGGTGCAAAGGGCAGGAGGCAACGGGGGGGACACAGGTAAAAGCTTCAGGATAAGCTGGGGCCCATCCCTGTGGGATGTGGGTAGGTCCCAGCCCAGCTCCTGTGGGGGGGTTTGCCAGCTCTTTGCCAAACCTGCTGCTTCTGACTCGGCTCCAGCTGGGATGAAGCCACGGAGCTGCCTTGCCCTGAACCCCTTCAGCTCTTGGATGTGCTGCCCTGGGTCAAAATGAGCGAAAGTCTCCAGAAGAGGTGGGACGTGTGACCAAAACCAGAACAACCCCAGGGGACAGCGGAGAGCTCGGCCCAGCCGCCCGGCCCGCAGGGGCAGGAGCTCCGCTCCTTTCTCCAGCGCTGGCCCTGAAGCTCCCCAGAAACCACCCAGGACTTCCCAGCAGCTGTTGGGGTGCGGGGAGAAAAACTCTTGGGGTGTAGCCAGCAAGTGAGATGTTTTTTCCGCTGGGGGGACTGCCCGAGGCTGGGGCTGGGCCAGCTGCTGCTGGGGAGCGGGCTGTGCCCTGGGGAAGCGATGGAAACCCCGGAGCGAGGAAGGAGCCGGCGTCTCCTCAAGCGAAGGGGCTTCACTGGGGCAGGTTTTTGGCTACTGGACAGCACTACCTGGCTCCCAGCTGCCCCCCCAGCCCCATCATCTTGCCAAGCCTTGCCCACAGCCTGTTTTCCAGCTGATCCCACGGGTATTCACAGCCCTTGGAGCTGGGAGCCCCGGGAGCGGGCTGGCAGCTGCCGAGCCCCGCGTGCCCTTCGCCTGACACACGGGTGCCTGGCAGCTGGCCCCGCTCCCCGGGATGGTGGGGGTTGCCTCAGCCCGCAGCCGGGGCTGGGGACAGGGTTTACCTCTTCAGATGGCCAATCCCTCCGCCCAGTAAGCCCAGTAAGCGGGGCTGCAGCGTGGGGGGGGGGGCAGTGGGAATTCAGGCCCTTCCCCTACAGCAGAGGCGCAGCAGGTCTGCCCTTCCCTCTGAGCATGCGGGGGGGGGTCGTTTGCCTTTACACCCTGTAGGCAAGGTGGGTCACCCCCCCGACACAAGGGGTGACAGCCAAGGCCGGGGGGGGTGGGGTGGAGGAGCGGGAGAAGCGCAGCCCAGACATGCAGTTGTGTCCCAGCTCGGTGGGTCCGGGCATCCCCTGTGCCCCCACAGGCACCCAAGGGGTCTCCTGTCGCTGACAGCACCAAGGGGGTCACCGGTAGTGGGTGCTGCGGGAGCCCGTGGGGAGGAGGTCTGGACCCCCGCCTGGTTTGCCGGGGCTGAGGCCGGAGGTGCCCGTGCCGTGGGTTCCAAAGATCCACCTCCCACGGCTCCATTTTCCTCACCACCATCCCTGGGCTTCCCGGGAGAATAGCCTGCAGACCCTGGGAGCGTGCCGGCTCCGTGCCCCATGGGCCACCCTCCCCCGGGGGAAGGGGGCACCAGGACGTCCCCCTGCAGCTTCCTCGGGTCCCCACCCTCTCCCCCCTGAGCAGAAACACCCAAAAAGGCTGTAAAACCAACCAGTTTCTCCTGCCTGAGCCAAAAAAAAACCCCTCTTGCCCTTGAAGCACGTCCAGTGACAGCCAGTGGGGGCTGAAAAGGGACCCGAGCGGTGGCAGCGCAGGCGAGCGCCTCTGCCAGGGGGTCTCACGGAGGCTGGAGACCCCGGGACACGTTTATCTGCTCTGCCTCCCTCCACAGCCCTGTGCCCCTGCTGCTCTGCAGGGAAGGAGCTGGGCTTTACTGGGGAAACCAGTTTCCCTCACGCCTTGCTGGCCCATCCAGCCCTGGGCTGAGCCGGCAGCTTTCCTGGCACAGGGGGCCTCTGAGCCGGCAAGGCTGCAGCGGGGCCGGGAGCCTGCACCGCCGGGCTGGCTGCTCCGGGGGCTGGCTACTCCGGGGGCTGGCTCCTCCGGGGGCTGGCTGCTCCAGGGACTGGCTCCTTCAAGGACTGGCTGCTCCAAGGGCTGTCTCCTCCAAGGACTGGCTGCTCCAGGGACTGGCTGCTCCAGGGACTGGCTGCTCCAAGGACTGGCTCCTCCAGGGACTGGCTGCTCCAAGGACTGGCTGCTCCAAGGACTGGCTCCTCCAGGGACTGGCTGCTCCAAGGACTGGCTCCTCCAGGGACTGGCTCCTCCAGGGACTGGCTGCTCCAGGGACTGGCTCCTCCAGGGACTGGCTGCTCCAGGGACTGGCTGCTCCAAGGACTGGCTGCTCCAAGGACTGGCTCCTCCAGGGACTGGCTCCTCCAGGGACTGGCTGCTCCAAGGACTGGCTGCTCCAGGGACTGGCTGCTCCAGGGACTGGCTGCTCCAGGGACTGGCTGCTCCAAGGACTGGCTCCTCCCGGGACTGGCTCCTCCAGGGACTGGCTGCTCCAGGGACTGGCTCCTCCAGGGACTGGCTGCTCCAAGGACTGGCTGCTCCAAGGACTGGCTCCTCCAGGGACTGGCTCCTCCAAGGACTGGCTGCTCCAAGGACTGGCTCCTCCAGGGACTGGCTCCTCCAGGGACTGGCTTCCCAGCCAGGCAGCCCAGGGCTTGAGCTGACAGCTCCCCCCGCCCAGGATCACCCCTCAAGATCCAGTTTTGCCCCAACGGGACATCTGCTCTTGTGGTGAGCGAGTTTTACCGCTGGGTTTAACTGGTGGTAACTGGGGCGAGGCCTGGGGAGGCGGGATGGACCCACGAGATGGTGATCCCGCAGGCGGAGCCGCGTGTGGAAGCGAGGCTGGCGGGATCGAACGGGAACGTTGAGCTTGGCGAGACGAAAAGGCCGTTTTCGGAGGGGTGGGGGGATCCCAGCTGCCAGGGGATCCCCTCTGCTCGCTTCCCACGTGGCTCCGAGGAGCAGGAATAACATGGAAGAGGAGAGAAGAGGAGCCACCCTGCCCCCCCCCAGGTCCTTCTGGCCTCTGCCTGCGTGAGGGGATGCGGGAGCAAAGCCCCCCTGTGCCGGGGCTGCTGGAAACCCCCGTGAAGCCCCCTCTGCTCCGGCGCCGGCTCCTGCAAAGCCCCAGCAACCCACCCTTCGCGTTGGGATCCTCGGCCCCTCGGCGGGGACAAGGACACGGAGGAGCCACCACCTCCCTCCCTGACACCTTCCACCCGCCCGGGTCCCAGCTGCCCCCTCGGCGGCCGGAGCAGGACACGAGGGACGTGCCCAAGCGCCTCCTTCCCCCCGCTCGCCCGGTGGATCCATTAATCCATCAGCAAGGACGGACCAGAGGGACGCTTCCCGGGGGGGTGTGACAGCCCCTCGCCCCAGATGGCAGCCCCCCGGGGGGCTCACGCTGCGTGACACCGGCGCCAAGGCGGGGGACAGCCCCCGGCCACCCCCCACCCGTGTCTCCAAACCGCCCGCGGGCACGGCCCTGCTGCGCCGCTGCACGGTCCGGTGAGCTGATGCACCGCTGCTCCTCAGCTGGGGCACTGGGAGGACTGGGCAGCTGGGAGGACTGGGGAGCTGCGAGGACTGGGGAGCTGCGAGGACTGGGAGGACTGGAGAGCTGCGAGGACTGGGGAGCTGGGAGGACTGGGAGCTGGGAGGACTGCAAGGACTGGGGAGCTGGGAGGACTGGGGAGCTGGGAGGACTGGGGAGCTGCGAGGACTGGGGAGCTGCGAGAACTGGGAGCTGGGAGGACTGGGAGGACTGGGGAGCTGCAAGGACTGGGGAGCTGCGAGGACTGGGAGGACTGGGGAGCTGGGAGGACTGGAAGCTGCGAGGACTGGGGAGCTGCGAGGACTGGGGAGCTGCGAGGACTGGGAGCTGGGAGGACTGGGGAGCTGGGAGGACTGGGAGGACTGGGGAGCTGCGAGGACTGGGGAGCTGGGAGGACTGGGAGGACTGGGGAGCTGGGAGGACTGGGAGCTGGGAGGACTGGGAGCTGGGAGGACTGCGAGGACTGGGGAGCTGGGAGGACTGGGGAGCTGGGAGGACTGGAAGCTGCGAGGACTGGGGAGCTGCGAGGACTGGGGAGCTGCGAGGACTGGGGAGCTGCGAGGACTGGGAGCTGGGAGGACTGGGGAGCTGCGAGGACTGGGGAGCTGCGAGGACTGGGGAGCTGCGAGGACTGGGAGCTGGGAGGACTGGGGAGCTGGGAGGACTGGGAGGACTGGGGAGCTGCGAGGACTGGGGAGCTGCGAGGACTGGGGAGCTGCGAGAACTGGGAGCTGGGAGGACTGGGAGGACTGGGGAGCTGCAAGGACTGGGGAGCTGCGAGGACTGGGAGGACTGGGGAGCTGGGAGGACTGGGAGCTGGGAGGACTGCGAGGACTGGGGAGCTGGGAGGACTAGGGAGCTGGGAGGACTGGAAGCTGCGAGGACTGGGGAGCTGCGAGGACTGGGGAGCTGCGAGGACTGGGGAGCTGCGAGGACTGGGAGGACTGGGGAGCTGCGAGGACTGGGAGGACTGGGAGCTGGGAGGGCTGGGAGCTGGGAGGGCTGGGAGCTGGGAGGACTGGGAGCTGCGAGGACTGGGGAGCTGGGAGGGCTGGGAGCTGGGACCCCTGCCAGGCAGGACCCATCCGGACACTGTCCCCCACAACACGCGGGGTGAGAGCCCTTGGTGCTGGAGAGCAGTTTGGGAAGAAAAAGGACATTTTTAGGGCTGGGTTTGGAACGACCCGTGCAGGGAAACGGGGGGAAACCCCAGAAAATGCACCATGGTCCAAAATGCTCCCGAATTCCCTCCTCTGGCTCCAAAAGCGGACCCAGACGGGACCTTTTGGGTGCCGCTTTGGCCACCAGGACCCCCAAACGGGCACGGATCCATCCCAAAACGGCCGCAAGGCGGCTGGGAAGGAGGGCTCGGGGGGCTGCGGAGGGGCGTGCGGGCACGGAGGGCTCGGGGCTGGCGGGACGAGGGCCCGAGGACGGGGGCTGGTTAAACGGAGGGACACGGGGAGCCCCGTGTCGCCGCTGGGGACAGAGCAGGGGGGACGCCCGCAGCCCCGGCACCACGGAGGGTGCGGAGGGAGGCGGTGTGTCACCCGGCGGTGGTGACATTCCTGCGCTGACTCGGGCGCTCGGTGGCCTTCGGTGGCCTTCACTGACCTTGCGGGGCCGCCCTCGCCCTCCCCGTCCCGTTAACCCCACAGGGTCCGGGGATGGGGCGGGGGACAGAGCCGTGCCCACCCCCCCGGCTCCACCCCAGGGCCTCTCGTCCCCTCAAAGGGACCCGGGAGCCCCCAAACCGCTGCCCCCCGCCACCTCAGGTCCTCGCCCTGCCGGTGCGTGGGAGCTCCAAGGGGGGGGGGGGGGGGGTGTCTCTGCGCCCCCAAAAGGGGATCCATGGGGTGTGGGAGGGGGGTCAACTGCAAACCCACCGGAGCTGTGGGGCTCCTCGTGGTGGGACCGCGGCGTGGGGACGCGCTTGGGGGTGTGTGTGTCCCCCCCCGTGTCACAAGGCGTAAGGACGAACGTCCCCACGCCCTGGGGACATCCCGTGCTGCCTCCCCGGGGCCATTCCCGCCGCCGAACAGCGGGGACGGACCCAGCAGGGCACCCCCAGACCCCCACCAGCATCTCCCGCACCCCAAAACCCACATGGGCAAGACCCTTGCGCTGGAAAGGGGGGGGTTGCCCAGCACCTCCCCGGATCAGGCCCTTTGGCCACAGGCTATTTTTGTCCCGTCCGGTGGCAGCGCCCGGTCCTCAGCCATACAAGGAGCCATCAGCCGCCCCCCGGGGAGGGGGATTGTCACCTCGACGCTCGTCTTACATCCCCCCCCCCGCCCCCCGGCCGGTCGGCCACCCCGCTGACCTCTCGGGGACACCTTGGGATGTTTGTGGGTTGTTCCCCCCCCCCCCGGCTCGAGATCCAGCCTCGATTTCTCCACTCGCCCCAAATTAGCACCCGGTGAGGAACAGGTTCCCGACGGATGAGGGCACAGGGTTAGAAATAGCTCGTCCAGGGGCGCGTGGTGGCCGTGGGGCTGGTACAACCATCTAAATGTGGGGCTGGGGGGGCGAGGGGAGGGCCGGATCCAGGGCCAACGGCCCTGGATCCGGCCCTCCCCTTCGCCCCCCCAGCCCAGCAGATTGGGTTTTTGCTTGCTCACCTCCCCATCCTGCAGGAGAGCTAAGTGACATGCCCAGGGACATCCTGCACACCAGTGGCAGAGACGTCATGACTTTGCCGGGGGGGGGGGGGGGGCTCATCCTACTCCAAAAATGGGGGTCAGGCAAACCTGAAGGCTTGGGGGGGGGGGGTGTCTCTGGACCACCCTTGGCTGATCCCCAAACCTTGTATCCCCAAAGATGAAGCCTCCCCACAGTGTGGGGACACTCCCTTGGGCAGGGGTACATGGATGCCCCCCCCCCCCCCCCCCCAGGCTGTCACGCTCCCCCCATTTTAGCAAAATCCCAGCGCGGAAGGTGGAAGGGGTTTGGGGTCACCCACCCTTCTGCCATGGTGATGTGCCCCCCCCTTCCACATGGGGGTCAGACCCCCCGTCCCAGTGCCAGGGTGGGGGGCTGCTTCTCCCACCCAGCTCCTCCGTACCCCCAGTGGGGGTGGCCAGTGGGGCTGGGGGCACCGAGGGGCTGGGAAAGGCTCTAACTGCCCCCGCCCCCCCCCAAAAAAAACCCACTCCTGTGTTTGGGCTGAGGACCCCCTGGGGGGGGGGCAGCGGGAACCCCCGGGACCCCGGCACTCACCGTCCGAGCGGGTCGAGGGGCAACGAGCCGGTGACCGGGGGGCGTTGGGGACCCCGTTTTCGGGGCGCGGAGCCCCCGCTGTCGCCCGCCGGCATCTCGGGGGACCGGGGAGCGGGTGTCCGCGGGCGCGGCCCCGGCTCGGTCCTGGCCGCCGGCCCGGGCTCGTCACCGGGGCGGGGGGGGACGGGGGGCGGCCTCGGGGGCGGCGCTGGGGCAGCCAGGGATCGGGTGGGGGGGGACGCGACTGGGACCCCCCCCCCGAGGCGCCCCCGACACTCTGGGAGTGCAAGGGTGGGTCCCCCCCACCGCTGGGGGTGCAAGCCTGCCCTCCCCCCGGTGCCCCCCAAAACTGCGGTGCGGGCTGGGTGGCCCCCCCCCCGGTGCTCCCCCCCTCTCCGGGGCTGCGGGGCTGGGGGACCCCCGAGGGGTCCCCCAGACCCTGGGGGTGCGGGGCTGCGCGCCCCAGGCCCCCCCCCACCGCGGGGGACAGGGCTGAGTGGCCCCTGAGGTGCCCCCCCCCAAAAAAAAAACTGGGGTGCAGAGCCGGGACAACCCCCCCCGGGGTGCCCCCCCCCCCAGCCACGCGCCCGCCACGTGACAGCCCCCCCCGCCGCCGCCGCCGCCTCCTCCGTTAGCGCCCGGGGAATCCCCCGCCCCCTCGCTGTGTTTACATCAACCCGCCAATCAGCGGCACTCTAGCAGCACACCGGCACGGCGGGGGGCGGGCGGCTTGTGAAGCCTCATCCCATTGGGCGCTGTGCCCGCCGATCAGGAGCTGGGAGAAGGGGCGGGCTGATGTGATTATTTACATTGTGGCCAGCCACGCCTCCCCCCGCCATGGCCCCGCCCCCGAGGCCTGCCTGTCTGACCCCACGTGGGGGCCGCGTGCACGCAGCCAATCCGACCCTTCGAGGTTAACCAATCGGGAGGCGAGGAGGTGGATCGGGGGTCTCCAATCAGACGGCGTCAGACGGGGCGGGACTAAAAGCTGGAGCGGCAGGGGACTGGTGCAATAGCGGCACGCTCGCGAGCCCTGCCGCCCAACCAGGCTTAGAACTGAGGGCGGGGAGGAGGGGAGCGGGGCGGGGACGCGTGGAGGGGCTGGCCAATGGGGGGGCCAGGTCCTGTAAAGGCGGGGCGGGTGGGCGTGTCCCCGCCGCGGCGGCGGGGTCCGGCGGTGGCGGCGGCGGCGGCGGCGGTGGCAGCGGAGGGCGGGCGCTCGGCGAGCGGCACCGGCCCGGCCCGGCCGGCAGGTACGAGGGCGGGGAGGGGGGACCCGGGGCGAGCCCGGGGCGCAGGCCCCGACCGGGCCTCGGCAGCCCGCGGGCCGCTGGGGCAGGCCCCGGGGGGGAGCTGGGGCCGGCGGGCCTCCGGCGGGCGCAGGCCTGGCAGGCCCCAGCCCGGCCCGTCTCGGATTAAAGCCCCGCTGGGCGACGCTCGCAGGCCCCGCGCCTCTGCCAGCGCAACCGCGAGGCTCCGGCGGCCCTCGGCCAGGCTCCGGCCTGCTCCCGGTGGGAGGGCTGCAGCCGGCGGGGGACAGCCCGGAGGGGAGCAGCGAGCGTGTCTCGGCTCCGGGCTCTGTACCGGATCGTAGGTGCCGCGGTTTGGTGGGGGAGCTTCCTTCCCCAGGGCACGTAGGCCGGGTAAAGCCGGAGATTGGGGGCCGCGGGGCTCGGGCTGCCCGGGGGGCTCCTTCCCCCGGGGTGAGGGGGGTGTGGAGGACCCCCGGGAGCGGGTATTCGGCCACGGAGCCGGCTCGGGCAGCCCGGCAGAAGTCCCTCCTGGTTGCTTTCATGGAAGAAACCAGCGCTGGCAGCTGGGGCCCTGCCAGATTCCAGCTGGGTGCTCTCCCACCGCCCTGCCCCTTGTCCTCTCCCGGCACCGCTTGGGGGCAGCTCCCGAAACAGCCCCCACGGTCTCCCTCTGCGTGGGCCGGGTCCCGTGCCCGTGGGGCGAGGCGAGGGGAGCGTGCCACCGGCCCTGCCGACCCGCCCTGCAGGGAAGGGGGGTGCCTTCAGCAAGGCCACGGGCTGGGGGGAGGTGGGCTTCTCCCTCCTCAGCCCCCTCAGACCCGCTCCCACGGTCCAGCGGAGCACCCAGGGGACGGGCACAGGGGTCCCAGGGGACGGGCACAGGGGTCCCACATGCAGCCATCACTCCGGAGGGACACCCAGTCCCACGTCAGGCACCACAATGTGCTGTCTTTGCAGATTGCAGCGACTGCAAACTGTTTTCTCAACGTTACCGCCCCCCAAAAAATAGCCCGGCCCGTGCCCTGGAGGCTCGGGATGTGACGCACGGGTGGGTTTGGGCTGGGAGGAGATCGCCCTCCCCAGCCCGGGCCAGCCTGCCCCTGCCAGCCGTGTTTACGGGGGCCACGGCAGCGGCAGGCTCGGCGTGGCGTGGTGCCCTTCAGCTCTTGAGGGACGTGCCGGCGCGTCAGGTTTCGGCCGGGCGTGCGGCGACAAGTCAGACGTTGCTCCAGGAGCATGTGGCCGGGCAGGGAAACCTCTCTGCACAGGGAGGCTGCGGAAAAGGCTGTGTGAAGCCCTCAGTTGTGGCGTTTTTGGGTTCCTCGTAGCTCGAGACAAAAAAAATGCGGGTCACAACAGGGCGTTGAAAGCGTCCCCGGCTCCTTTCTGTGCGAAGAAGTGGGCGGTTTTGCCCGCTGAGGAGCCTCTGGGTGGCACGCTGAGGGGACAGCCCTGGTCCAGGCTGAGAAAGGAAGAGCCAGGCACGTGTGTGCGGGAGGTGCCCACGTGTCCTCGCAGGATTCCCCACCTGAGACACGCAGAAAGCCCTGGCCGTACGCAGGGGAATAGTGTAGCCCGGCTTTCCTCCAGCCCTTTGGTGCTCCCGAGGAGGGAAGCAGCTCCTTCCCCTCCCTCGAAGCAGCGCTTTGTTGTCCCCTCGCAGCCCTGAGCTGGAGCTTGAGGCCGCTGAAGCGAGACCCTCGGCCTCTGGGTCACCCATCCCTCCCCCGGCGGGGCTTGGCCCGTCCCCGGGGCACCGCGACAGCGTGAGGACAGCGGCTGCCCCGGAGCTGTCATCACCCCGGCCCTTCCACCGCCCTGAACTTGATCCACGCCGATGTTGTCGGCAGCCGAAATCCCGGGGCAGCTGCCAGCCCCGCGCCCGCTCTCGGTTGGCGTTGACAGGGGGGGTTTCGGCAGGTCGCGGTGGCCCCGAGGACGGCCCCGAGCCCCGGCGGCTGGGACGGAGCTCCAGGGAGGGGGCAGCCAGCCCCGAGCCCCCGAATTGCCCCGGCTTTGCTTCCCCGGCCCCGCTCACGGCGCGGAGGGCAGGCGTCCGACGCCGGGACGGGCACAGCCACAACGTGCCCGGGAAGGTGCCTCCGGCCTGAACGAGGGATAAAGCTGCTCCTGCGGATCCGGAGAGCCCTGGCGGAGCGTCGGGTTTGCCGCCCTCGTCTCCGCTTCCAGCCGGGGCTGCAGCTGCTCCTGCAGAAACGGCACCGCTGGGATTTTGTGCTCCCGCTTCCCCGCGGGGCCATCCCTGCCCTGCCCCGTGGAGGTCCCTCTGCGGGAAGGGCCGTGGGAAGAGCATCGCCCCGCTCCGATCCCGAGGGTTCCCGTCCCGGAGCAGAAGTGGCTGCCTCTGCCCAGGAGGCTGGAAGGTGCTGCTGGATGGGTGCTCTGGCTGGAAGGCTCCAAGCAATTTCTGTTACCAATTCCTGCAGAGAAATCACAGCAGAGTGCGGCTCGTGCGTGGCGCTGGCGTCAGTCCTGGCGAGCAGCAGGACCCGTCCGTGAGCTGGTGAGCGCGGAACGCGTCGTCTTTGCCTGGGATTAGAAGCAGCTCAGTGAAGAGCAGCGTTCAGGACGGGTTTGGTGGATTTGGGATGAGGCTTCTGAGTGTTTCCCGGACACAGGTCGAGAGCGGCGCTCCAGGGTTCTGGCCCTTTCAAACCGATGGGGGCGGGGGGGGGGGGGGGGGAACTTGGTGGCGCTTTGTTTTGGGCCTGAGCGAAGTGGGGGCTTGTGCTTGTGGATGCAGATTAAAATAGTGCCGGAGGAGATTATCCCCCAGCTCGGAGATGGAAATAGGATGCAGTTCCTCGGCAACTGAGAGGGCTGAAAAAGGAAAGCTCCACATCTGCTGCGAGCAGGGACTGGCACCCCCCCCCCCCGGTAGCCCAGCAGGCGTGAGAAGGGAGGACCAGGAGCCCAGCCTAAGGTTGGAAGCCCAGACTCACCGGGAAGACTCACCTGCCATGAGAGAGGGCTGAAGTCAGCGGGGAGCAGCGGGTGACTCCCCCAGCTCTGCAGCAGCTCGCCAGCTCAGCGCCTCGGCGGCGGGGAACCAAACCTGAAGCACCAGTCGAATGGGAAGGAAAAGCCTGGGGGGGGGGGGGGGGAACCCTACTTGAAAGACATTGGGGTGGTGATAGAGCGTGGGCTGGGCCGGAGCCGGGTGGCAGCCCGGCAGGAAAGCCAGACCCAGGCACGGCGGGTTCCCCGGCGAGGAGGCGGAGAGCCGGGAACGTGGCGAGTGCTCGCGGCTGCTGGAAAAATCCACACGGCTGGGAGATAAAAAGCGCAGCTTGGGCCTCTGGAGGGCAGAGACCTTGTCTGCTGCTGGTGACTGGAGCGAGGGGCTCTCCGTGGGCAGAGGGAGAAGGCGGTGGAAGGAGCTGGGGCTGAACCAGAGTGACCTGCGGAGCGTGAGGGGACGGGAGAGCCCGCGCTCGCGGGAGACGGGGCGAGCTCTCGCCTCGCCGGCGAGCCGGGGCTTCTCTGGTGGCTGCTTCAGAGGAGTCAAGAGGTGGCCTGCAAAAACAGGCGGCCCTCGCCTGCCCTCCTTGCCCCAGCTGGGCACGGGTCAGTGCTGGGCCCCCAGTCGGGGTCAGACCGAGGATTTCAAACCAGTCTGGTCTGTACTGGTGGAGGGTGCAAAATGGTGTTTGGTTTTGGTTTTTTTTTTTTACGAAGGCTCTACGGGTTGAGACTGGGAGTGTTGTGAAACCCAAAGTGGTGGTGGCAGAGGTTTGGGGAGGCAGCGCTGACCTCTCGCCTTCCCCCAGCCCTCGCAAAGCCGGCCGTGCCCCGCAGCGGGGAGAAAGAAGGGCTCTGCTTCGGGGGCGGGGGGGGGGGGTGGTTTCTGGAAGGGTGGGTTTTCCCTGCTGAACCACCAGCCCCGTCGGCAAACCCGATGATTCCCAAAGCTATTTATAGAGCTGGGAGCCCTGGCCAGCCTCCCCCCGGCACGTCACCCCGCCGAAGCAGCCGCCTCCGCCGAGGTTTTGGCTCCGGCCGCGCCAGCCGGGGAGGGTGAGGAGGCCCATATGTCCCTGCCCGGAGCCAAGAGCGCAGCTGCGCTCGGTTCCCCCAGCCGGGGGACACACACACACGTTAACTCTTTGGGGGCAAAGGGGAGGAACGTGGCTCGCGCCACACGCCCTCCAAGCAAGGGACGCTCTCCCCGGGGGCAGCAACCAGCCAGAAACGGGGCTCGCGAAGGGTCTGGCCTCCTCAGTCCCGCCGTGACTGACCCCCGGGGGGTTCTGCCGCCCGTGGTCCTCCTGGATTAGGTAAGGAAATGTCTGATGGCCTGCCTGGGCAGAGCCGATCACCGCGTCTGTAAAGCTGGGCTGTCGCCGGGCGTTATCCGCGGGGCGTTATCCGCAGGGCATTATCCGCAGGAGGAATAGCTCGCCGTGACCTCCTGCCGAAGCCTCCCTCCGTGGGCTCTCTCCTCCCAGAAGGCCTCGATTCCGACCGCCGCGCCACCCCGCCGTCTGCCGCCTCTTCTCCGTGCCCCTCGGCGCCCGACGGACGGTGCCGCAGCCCCCGAGGCCGGCGGGCAGCGAGGTGGCCGTGCTTCCCTGCGCCTCCTGCCCCCTCCTCTGCGCCTCCTGCGGGGTCCAGCCGTGAAGCTTCTGCCCTTCTCGCGTTGAACACCCCAACGTTTTCGTCCCCGAGGGGACCTCGCTCGGGCTCCGCTCCGTGCCGCCGAGGAGCGGGAGCTTCGCCCCGTTGGCTTCGGCGAGGCGACGCCTGGCCCTGTGCTGCGCCGCGGAGCCGCCTCTGCGCAGCTGAGGGCCGTGGCCGTGCCGAAACGGGGGGGTTTCCTCCCCAAAAAAGGGCCATCCTCGAGATGCCGGTGGCGCCGCGGCAGCGGCGTTGCCTTGGCGTCGGCCGAGACCGATTCGCTTGCCCGCGGGTGTCTCGGTCCCTTGTCCTAATTGGCATCGGTGACTATTTCCAGCCTAACGAGCCCAGGACCCCCTGGTAGCCGCTGCTGGGGTTGGGTCCAGCCCGATCCGCAGCCCTGAAGCATCGTGCCTTTAAGCAGCACCTAAATACCAAACTCAGGGGCTGGATTTTCCCACCTCGCGTTGTCCCGTACCCTTGTCCGAAGGAAACCCGCCTTGCCAGGCTGCTGCTCCAGCGCCAGGCGGCTGTGGGGGCGTTCAGAGCGACGAAGGGGTTTGTAAAGACTAGCGGGGACCTCCCAGGCTGCCTCCCTCCCTCGCCACGGCGTAGCTCCTCGGGCTTTACCGTGCTCTGGGTGTGTTTTTTCAGTCCCCAGGTTGATTCTTTTTCTTTTTTGAGCCTACTTCATTTTCCAAGGGGGAAAAAAGAAACAAATCCAAGAAGGCTTCGTTATAAGAAAGCAGATTTTTACCATTTATCTTGGTTTTAATGGAGGGCCGGGGCTCGGAGCAGCAAGCCGGCTGCAGCAACGCCTCAGCATTACCCCGGCTCTGCGCGTACGTGGTCAGGCTGAGGGTTACGGCGCTGCTCCGGTGACTCAGGTCGATGACACGCAAACCAAAACATACATCGAGCCTGGCTGGGCCAGGCTGGAAAATGGGCTCCTGGGAGGCGGTTTTCCAGGCGGGGATGGCTCTGCGCGGCTGGGGCTGCTGCGAGGGGCTGCTGGCCTGCTCCCAGCGCCGGCTGCGGGGGGAAACCCCGACCTTGGGGTCCTTCGGAGCCAGCTGCGAAAAATGGGAGGTGGAAAAGCCGTTTTTGGTGTTGGGGTTGGGTTTTTTTTCCCTGTTTTTTTTGGGGGGCTACCGAAGCAATACGTCACTTGGGGTCGCTCCTGTGCTGTCGCCGTCGGTGCACGTACCCCTGCCCCTGGGTGTCCGCTGCCCCTCGTGCCAGCACCGAGATTTGGGTGTCTCTCCTCCTTTGGGGTGATTTCTTTCCCCCAGGGTGTTCCCAGCAGGCAGGAGCTCCCCCCGGGGCAGGGAGGAGCGTGGGTGGCAGCCGCCCCTCCTGCCCACCGCTTCTCCCAGCCGAGCCCGGGGGCATCGCTCTGCGGAGGGCTCCTGGCCCGCTCCTCCCTGCTGGCCTCTCCCACCTCCTCTTTCTGGGGGGGGGGCCTGTGGGAAAGCTCTGGCAGGGGATGGCTCGGGAGGCTTTGGGGTGGCTTAAACCGAACAAAAGCGTGTGGTGGGGCAGCGGGTGCGAGAGCTGCGGTGAAGCAACTTCCCTGGTGAGTGTGTGGGGGGGGTCGGGGTCTGCTGAGAGGGGCTTTGGCCAGCTCTGTGCTTAAAAATTTAAAAAAAAAAAAAAAAAGGAGGAAAAAAAGGAAGGAAAAATAGCCCCGTTGGTGATGGAGTAAACAAGCGGCGTTGGGAGCGACGTGGGCGTTTCTCGCCCTCTAATTTTGGCGAGCGGCAGGTCTGCGTTCGCAGCCCGGGGACTGCAGCGGGTGGGGCCGCCCTTCCCGGGGGTCCCGGCTCTCCGTCTGCCCCTGCGGGGAGGGGGGGAAGCTGAAATCGGGAGGCCGAGCTCAGCCGGCCGCCCCGCGGGAGCCCTTGGGTGCCCTGGCGGTGGCCGAGGGGCTGCTGGGGTGACGGGGGCTGCCCCGCTGCTACGACCTGTGGGTGCCCAGAGCTGCGTCGCTGCGCCCCGGCCGCCCAAAAAAACCCGCCCTGCCGACGGGGAGCGCGGCTGCTGCCCTCAAACCCGGGCGGGAGGCACCGGCAGCTCCCCGTGGCTCTGCCGTGGGCCCCACGTCACCCACACCGAGCGCTCAAGGTTTGAGGCTGGGCTCGTCACCAACAACTGACAGACTCTGTGAACCCCTCTCCCCTCCCAAAAGGGAAAAGGAGAGAGAACAAGGGAGAGAGACTTTACGGTTTGGAAAAGAAAACTGAAACAGCTTTAATGAAATAAAACCACCGCAGTGCAGGGCTGGCACTGGGGCAGTCCCAGGCTGGACTGGGCAGCAGACAGGGACGGGAGGCAGGAGCTGGACTCAGGCCCTGGATCCAGGGACGCACGGGTCGGGATCGACGACAGAAGGACAGACAGAGCCCTCCTCAGGTGTCGGCCGTCGAAGAAGAGAGTGAGACCCTGGTGACCCCTCAGCTTTACACTGACCGTGACGTCCATGGGGTGGAACACGCTGTGGGTCAGGTTTGGGTCACCCGTCCGGTTCGCTCCTCCCTGCAGGTGTGACCCTTTTCATTCCCAACACGGAGCACAGGATTTAGCAGTGACCTTGGTCGCCGTAAGAACAAGTACAAGCCAGGGCCTCTCTGCATCCCGTTCCTTGGTGCTGACTGTAAACACCAGCCCTTAGCGCTGCTGGGAGCAGTCACTGTCTGGAAAAACACGCTGCTGTTTCAGAAAGTGCCGTTACTTAGAACAGACCGAACTGAAAAGTTAAAGCACTAAACCAGAGTGAGTTCTGGTTTAGCCCAAACCAGGACAGCTGCTCAGAGCGAGCCACGAAGCTCTGCCGAGAGCCGGCGCCGCGGGAGCTTGCAGCCAGCTTGGTGCGGGGTGCGGAGCCCTGGGGGGGGGACACGCAGCTTTCTATCTTTATTTTTCTAAAAAAAAAAAAAAAAAAAAGCTTAAAAACCACGTTGCAAAAGCTTTCCCTCTTCTCTTCGGGCTGCTTCTCCGGCTAAACTGCTCTGTGCGGCGGCTGGCACCCCAGCGCCGGCTCCGCGCCGTACGTCAGCCGCGACACCCGCCGGCTCCTCGGCACTCGCGTGGCCTTGAGCTCCGGGGAGGAGGAGGAGGAGGAGGAGGAGGAGGGAGCACGGAGCACTCCCCGGGCCGAACCTTCCGGGCCTTTTCCCTTGCTGCGTTGCCCTCCCCGCCTGCCCCACGACTCGGAGGGTCGCCCTCACCGCAGACTTCTGTGCTGCGGCGCTGGCAGCACGGGGGTGGCTCCTCCTGACGCGCCTCAGAGTTACAGGGAAAGTCAACATTTTTGTATCCTTTTCCTGCAAAGCCGTGATCCTTAACAGATTTTAACCTCAGCGCGCGTGTTCTGCCCGCTGTTCACGTGGACATTCACAGCGGTTGCTCCACCCTGTTATAGGACTTTATTCACACTCCTGCACTGATATAATCATTGGTTATTTTACTGATCAAAATCTCTGATCTACAAATCAGGATGGGGAGGAGGGGAGACCCTTCACAGCAACATTCCTTTGTTTCTGTGGTTCCATCCCATAAGACAAGAACGAGCTGGGAATGTACAATCTCACCCCCTGTACCTGCCTCCCTGCTCTGCTCTGCACCACTTCACCCCCGCAGCAGCTCTGGCTTTGCCCGTCTCCGTAAGGCAGCAGCTGCTGGCTCTGAGCATCAGGGAGGGGTTGGGTGTTTCTTACCATCGTGTGAATGAACTGAATCAGGAAATTAATACAAAACGTTCGTTACTTGTTCATTAAAGCGCTTAAGCTGGTCATTAAAAGCGATTAATTACCAATGAAAAGCAATTATCTATTCGAAATTCAGACCTGATGATAACACCGAGGCTGCAGGACCTCGCTGCTCTTCCTTCCCCCTTTTTTTTTCCTTTCTTTCCCCCTTTTTTCTTTGCCCAGGAGCGGCCACGTTAAAGCCGCGCCGCTCCCGGGGACCCCCGAGCGCGGGTGCAGAGCCCCCCCGAGGGGCAGCCGCCGGGGACTTGGCTCTGCTTCGGAGTCCTCCCGAAAACGCGAAGCATCCCCTCGGCCCCTGAGCGAGCTCCGCGGGGTGGGAGCCGGGAGGCAGATCCGAGGGCACCTGGGACCTGCGGGGGGACAGAAAAGGGGGGGCTGCCGGCTCTGGCCGCCTCGGGGGGGCTCGGGGAGGCTCCCAGAGCTCGTCTGCTTCGCCTCGGTGGTCCTCGCGCAGGGTCGGGCCATCCCAAGGAGTTTTCCTGCTCGGGCAGGGGGCTCGCGGGGTCGTCCCTGCGCCCCGGCGCTGTGCGGGAGCTGGGTGCCGCCCCGCTCCGGATAAAGCCTTTGCCAGGGGAGGGCGAAACACCCGCCTGGGCTGTCGTTACGGGGCGTTGGGGTGGTTTTCAGCGGGGTTGGGCTGGCCTTGGTCCGCGTCTCGCTGCTCCCTGGGACTTGGTTGGGTTCTGGGGTCGTTTCTCCGCCCGGGCGTCCTTCCCTCCGTCTGCTCCCTCGTGGCAGAAGCGGAGGGTTGCGCCTCTGGAGGGTTCGTCTGGCTTTAATCTGCGCCTTGGGAAAAGGCAGCCCTCGTGTCGCCCACCCCCAGGCTTCTGTGAAATGCCCTCTTCAAAATCAGCAAGTTACAGCGGGGGCAAAGGGGCCCGAAGTGGCGTGTTCTGCCAAAAAACCGCCCGATTTTGGGGCAGGGGGCAGTCTGCTCCTGCGGTGTTGGTGTGTTGGCTGCAGGGACAACCCCCTTGGGGTCTGTTGGTGTATTTTTGTGGCAGATTTAAAATAAACCTGACGGCTGGACGGGGTCTGGGGTGCCGGTGCCTTTCCAAGCCCTGTTGACAGCTTCTCCGGGAGCTGCTGGTCAGGCCCCCCCTTGCTCCAAGTCCAGCCCGAGTACATTCAGGCTGTCCCTGGTGGGACAAAACCGCCGAAAAGAAATGCTGCCGCTGCCGGGGAGGTGTAGTGCCGCTGCTTTGGGGGGAGAGGGGAGGAGGTGGGACCTTGGAAACCCCCTGGTTCCTGTGCTGGGAGCCTGAGCTGTCACCCACCAGCGGGGCCGGTGGCGAGCTGGGAGCTGGGTGGGTTGGGGGGGCACGGGGGTCCCCGGCAGCTCCCTCACCCGCCGTGTTTTTCTCTTCCCAGAGTCCGTCATGATGAATGGCTCCGACCTCGCCAGCACGACGGCGTCCAGTCCCAAATCCAAAGAGGACCAAGTAGTGAACGGCCACGATGAGAAGGACAACAACCCCTTTGCAGAGTACATGTGGATGGAGAACGAGGAAGACTTCAACAGACAGGTGAGCCCGGGGCGGGGGTGGGCGCCGGCTCCGCGTTTCGGCGGCTAAAAGGGAGGCGAGGGCGAGGGCTGAGCCACGGGCCCGGCACGGAGACGGCGGCTCAAGGGAGGAGTCGTCCTGTTTGCGTGGGACCTGCCCATGAGGACTCGGGGTGGATAAAGTCGGGGGAAAAAAAAACCCCTCACGACGCCTTTGACCCTCTCAGGTCTCTCTCAGAGGGACGGTGACGGCGCTGTCACCTTCTCCTGCCCGTTGCTGTGCGAACCGAGACCTTCCCTTCCCGCCTGCTCCGCTGGAGGGAGGGCACCGGCCTCACAGTCGGTGCTCCAGGTTGGAGAGTGTTCGTAGCCCGGCTGTCTCGGCAAGGAGTTCCTGCAGTTAGCGGCTCTCCTTTGGGGTGGAAAGTCTCCGTTTCGGTGAAACGGCCCCGGAGCAGCCAGACCGCTTGGGAGGAGCCTCGGCCACCGGATGCTGCGTCCCATCGTGGCCGGGGAAGCTCTCGAGAGCTGCTGGTGGGACTGGGACAGCTCGTGGTCGTGAGATAACGCTGCGACGCCGGCGAGCTGGAGCAGAGGGAGCCGCAGCCCCGGTCACCCCAGGAGGGTTTCATCGGCTCTCCCGGTGTTCTCGGCACAAAACCTCCCCGTGGTGACGCTGGAGGCTCGTTCCCACGGCAGGAGACGGCGGCCGCTCGCCGGTGAGGGCCGCGCCAGTGGGCTGTGACTCGAGGCTTGGGTGTCATTGCGCGGCGTGGCCAGGGCAGCAGCCGGCCCCCGCGAGCGGCCGCGCCGGTGGAAACGGGCGACACCCGTTCGTTGGCGTCGGTGAAGCGCCGGCCGGCCGACCAGCCGGCCGACGGCGAGGTGCAAAGCAAACTCCACCGCGGCTCCGCGCCGGAGGGAGCGTCCCGGGGCGGAGGAGCAAGGCGGAGGGAGGGAGCCAAAACCTCGGCGCTTCCCTGGGTGGGGCTGCCGCGCCGCCGGGATCCTCGCCTGTGCCTTCCTGGTCCGCCAGCCCTCGCCTCGGCGCTCCCAGCCCCGTGGCGGGGCCCTGGGAGCTCAGCCCTTCGCCCAGCTCCTGCTGGAACGCCGCTCCCGGGGCCGGTGGGTCGGGCAGAGCCTGGGCTCTGGAGGCCGCGCGCCTGCCGGCGGGGCAGCAGCCGGGGCAGGGAGGGCGGCCCCGCGCCAGGCCCCTCGTCCGTCGGCAGGCGGGGTGCCCGGGAGAGCCGCCCGCGGGCTGGCGCGGGGGCCGCGCCTCTTGTCCCGCTCCATCCCGCTCCCTGCCCGGAGTCGCTGCTGAGCGGCCCCGGGAGAGGATGAGACACCGGCGGTGGGGGCGCGGGGTGGGGGCCAGCAGGCGCGTCCCTTTTGGCGGCTTCTGCCGCCTCCACGTGCACGCCCCGGTAGGATCCGGGGCTGAACCTTCCTCCAGACCCCCTGGCTCTCGGCTCTTCCTCAGCTCTCCGAGCCCGCGCTGCTCCCTTGCCTCCTCGGCAAAGGTTTCCTGCCGTCCCGGCCCCGAGCAAGGGGAGCAGGCAGGCGTCTCCAGGAACCTCTTGGCACGGTCCTGCCTTATTTACACGCGCGACGTTCCTTTTCCCATGGAGCCAGCACATCCCGGAGGGCAAAAAGGGAGTGGTGGGCCCTTGTGCTGCGAAGAAACTGCCGACAGCGGGTGAGGTTGGTGCAGAAGGACCTGGGAGGTGACAGAGCTGCATGAAATACCGCCGGGAGCCGAAGAACAGCCCGGAGCCAACCCTGAACCCTTTGTTTCCCGGTGCGGGTTGTCACGGTGCGGCGAGTGTGTCCAGGGTCTCCCCCTCCCTGGCCCGGCACCGACATCGTCGCCGCGTCCCCGCCTCGCCGCCAGCGCTGCCATCGGCCCCCGTGGCCCCCGAAAAGGGCACGGCGGGGCTGCGGGTGGAGCGGAGGAGAGGGACCCTGCCCCTGGGGCTGCGGTGTCGGCGGGGGCCCGAAGCCCTGGGCTCGCTCCGGCGGTGTCCCGCGGCAGGGCGGGATCCCGGGGCGGCCGGCGGTCCCGGCGTGGGGTTTTTTTATCCCCCGTGGTAGCGCCAGATTCAAGGACAGCCCTGGAAACCCAGCGGTGGGATGGTTTGGGGTGGTTTGTTGGCGGCCAAGGGGGTTTTCCCCTGCCCAGACCCAATTTCCAGGGCTGGGGGTGGGAAGCTCTCGGCAGCTGGGGCCGGAGACGGCGCCCGGCCCTGGCAAGGAGTTCTCCCGGGCGCGGTTTCCAACGCGGCAGGGACCGGCGGCGAAGAACCCCAAAGCCGATGGCGGCCTGGGCGTCCCAGGGTGACCTTCCCGAGCCCTTTGTGACGGGCAGGTCTCTCCAAACACCACGGTGGGGTGGCAGCACCCCAGTAGCCCCCCGGCGGCGGGGGCTGCCAGCCCGTCCCCACCTCGGGGGCTGCGGTGCGGGGCGCGGGGGGTGGCAGAGCTCCCCGGCTGGTTCCCCAGGGAGCCGGTTTCAGTTGTCGTTTCTGCTTTTGTGTGAAAGGGTTGGAGTTTTTGTGAGCATTTGGGGGTTCGTGGGCTCGCGCAGCCCCCTCGGACTCGGTCACAGCAGCTCGAAATCGTGCCGGGTGCTGGCGGTCGGCTCGGTTTCGGGCCACCCCGTGGCCGCTTGCTGGCTTCGCTCGAGGCAGCACCCAGAGGAAACCAGCCTGGGAGATGGGAGCAGCCGGTCGACGCGACCCACCGACGGTTCGCGCCTGCCCGGGGGCGAGGACGGGACCCCCAGCCCCGCTCCTGCCCGTCTCTCCTGCCTGCCCGCCCCTGCCCCAGCAGCCGTCAGCCCCGCGAGCCCCAGCCCCGTCCTGGGCTTTTCCTCGCCCTCGGGAGGAGTTTTCCCGCCACGGAGACGACGGGAGCCGACTGCCGCCCTGCGTGGGTGCTCGCAGAGCCGCGGGGGCTGAGCAGAGCCGCTGCAACGAGCCGGGGAAGGCGGGAGAAGCCGAAAAGGCCGGCCGAGCTCCGGCACCGCGCCCCGCGGCAGCGGAGCCGCGCGGCGGCCGCGGAACGCGCCTCTTGTCCCTCGGCAGAGCTCGCCTCGGTTTCAAACCCGGGCCTGGCTGCCCGGCGAGGCGAGGCACGGCCGGCAGCGGGGGTGCGGCGGGAGCACTGCAGGCTCTTGGGATCAGGGAGACACCGAAGCTGTGCCGTCCTCTCTGGGCAGGTGGAGGAGGAGCTGTCAGGAGCAGGAGTTTCTCGACCGCTGCTTCCAGGAGATGCTGGAGGAAGAAGACCAGGACTGGTTCATTCCGTCGCGCGACCTGCCCCAGGGCATGGGGCAGCTGCAAGCAGCAGCTCAACGGCCTCGCCCTCGGCGAGGGCCACGGGTCGGAGGACATTCTGGTAAGGGCCATGGTTTGGGGGACGTTTTGGTAAGGGCCACAGTTTGGGGGACATTCTGGTAAGGGCCTCGGTTTGGGGGACATTCTGCGTAAGGGCCATGGTTTGGGGGACATTCTGTAAAGGGCCACAGTTTGGGGGACGTTCTGGTAAGGGCCACAGTTTGGGGGACATTCTGGTAAGGGCCTCGGTTTGGGGGACATTTTAGTAAGGGCCTCGGTTTGGGGGACGTTCTGGTAAGGGCCACAGTTTGGGGGACATTCTGGTAAGGGCCTCGGGTCGGGGGACGTTCTGCGAGGTCTGGCGAAGCGCAGAGGAGCTGTCCTGGGGGCGGGGGTGGATCCTTTGGGGGGGTCGGTGCAGGAGCTGCTGCTCACGCCCCGCTGCCGATGCGTTTCGGAGGGGACGTGTCACCCCGGGGTCACTTGCTCTCCAGGAGCCGTGGGACGGGGCTGCCGCTGGCGTCTGAGCTGGGCTCCGGTCCCGGAGCGAACCGGGACCTTTCTGGCGTTTTGGGGCAGAGCTGGGGTGTCCTGGCGGGGCTGGGGAGGTACGGGAGGAGCGGGTGGGTCTGCTCCGGGGGTGCTGAGCGCCCCGAGCCTGCACGGATGGATGCAGAGCCGGGAAACCTGCCGGGTGGCGGGGAGGGAAGGGAA
>NC_141394.1:83175876-83178376 GCF_034619465.1 Leptosomus discolor
TGGTGTCATTTTGCTTGGAGGCCGCGCTGGGCTGACGCTCCGTCCCCCCGGGAGGCGCTTGGACTCCTTTCCCTGAGGGACGGGATTCGGCTGGGATGAAACGGAGACCGAAAACCAGCTCTGCGGCCACCGAGGAGGGGTGTGAGCGGGGAGGGGGCGGCGGGCTGGCGGGGAGCCCCTGCCCGTGTGTTCACCGCTCTGCTCCGACCCGCCTTTCGCAGCTCCCACCGCCCCCAGAGGGGCCAGGGCAGGCGAGAGCCGCCGGCCGGGGGGGGCGACAGGCGAGGCGAACACCCCCCCCCCCCCCCAGGGCTGGGTCGCTGTGCCCCTCACCAGCCTCGGGTCGGGCTGAAATGGAGTTTTCTCCCGCTGGATGCGATGCGGGAGGGATGGGAAGCCCCCCGAGAGCTGTCGCTGCGATGGGGGGGGCTCCTTCTGCGGGGGGCGGGCGGGAGAGCGGAGCCCCGGGACTGCTGCCGGTGGGCGGGGGGAGGTGGGGAGCTGTAACGTCCCTTCTGCGGGGTCTTTAGCCCTCGTTTTCCGTCTGCTTAGCGGGAAAGCGAGGGGAGGTTTGTGTTTTTTCCTCCCGGCTGCTGCTTGTGACCGTCGCGTGTTAATGACACACATTTCTCTGAGCTGAACCAGGTTCAGATTAAGTCGCGTAACTGGATTAGAGCGAGGCCAAACCCCATAAATATTTGAAAGGCGGGCGTCAGAAAGCGCCCCCCCCCCCCCCCCCCCTCCCGAAGGCTACGGCTGCGTGGGGAGAAGGTGGGGCTGCGGGGGGGGGCTGCGGGAGCGCCGAGGGGTTTGGGGCTGGCTCCTGAAAACGCCCGGCGGGGGTCAAAACACCCCCGTCCTCGCGCGGGGGAAGCTGGGGAATAAGAGAGAAAATCTCTTTCTTCACAGGGCCGGGGCGAGGACGTTCCGGAGTCCACCCGGGATGGGTTTGGGAGAAGCTCCAGCCTCCCAAGAAGCGGGAATCGCCGCTCCGGTGGAGTCGGAGGGTCGTGCGTGTCCGTGCCCGGCTGCCCACCGGAGCGCCTCGGCCCGCTCGGGGACGGCGCAGGCGGCGGGGCACGGGCTCTCCCGTCCCGGGGGAGCGGAGCCGGCATCGATTTTTTCATGGGTGTTTGGAGGGGGTAATCAGGGGAGAGGAATTCACTCGATACGGAGCGGGCAGGGCGCGGGCAGCGCGGCGGTGGGAAAGGGCAGCTGCCGAGGCGGAACCGCGCTCCGGGCGCGGCATTTCCCTCCCCCCCCCCCCCCGATGCCCAAATGGGATCGAAACGCGAGAGCCAGGTGGTGCTGGATCCCTTCTCATGGGAATCGCCCCAAAAGCTGGATTTGGAGAAATTCAGCTTTGCGCAGGGGTGGAGGAGGAGCAGCGGGGGGGGGGGGGGGGGGGGGGGGGGAGCAGAGCCTGGCTTCAGCCTCCCTGGGCTTTCTGAACCGTTCCCTGCGGTTTTTGCCTTCTTTTCCAGCACGGGGATGGGTTCGACAAGCTGACATTCACCCCCGCGTCTGCTGGTGAGCTCGTACGGCTCGCGAGCAGCCTTTCCTTGTCTGCTTTCCACATGGCAGCCCTCAGGTGTCTGGAGAATCGAAAGGCCAGGACGAGAAACGCTCGGTAATTAGAAGGATAAGCTCCTCGGCCTTAAATATTTTAGTTCAAGTTGTCTGCGCCTTCGAGAAGGAGGAAGAAAATGTGTAATAAAAAAAAAAAAAAAAACCAACCAAAAAAAAAAAAAGCAGAGCGCTGCTGTAATACGGCGTCGCCAGGAACAGGGGAGGGGGACACACACACCCCCCCGCAGCCACCGCCAGCCCCCCCCCCCCCCCCCCCAGGAAGGGACCTGTCCCCTCCTCGGCTGCACTGGAACCAGCTTGCCCTTTCTGCCGCGCCACGGCGGCCAGCGGAGCGGGTTTTTTGGCACGTCCTTATTCCTCCGGGCTGCTCGGGCTGCTCCAGGCAGCTCGTAAATTATTGCCAAAAGGCGTCAGGAGATCGTGGGCTGGGAAGGGAAGGGAAGGTGGCGGCGAGCGCCCTGCATTTTTAACGGGGAGAAATAATTAACTCCCGGGAAGGGGATGCAGCGCGGGAGGGGGACTGCCGGAGCAGCCAGGGTCCAAATAAACTGGTTGGAAAGGAAAAGGGGGGGTCCTGCCCGCCTCCTGCCTGGACCCCAGGGTGGAGCAGCCCTGGCCTGGCCCTCTGTCGGGTTTGCCAGACCTCTGTGCCCGCTGCTGTAGAGCCCCCCTCCCCCAAACCTGCCCCGACACCCACCACCGTCCGGAGGAAAGGGTGGCCCCTCCGCCCCGGGGAAGGGACGTTTGGGGACCCACCAGCTTCCCCTGGCGTGTGGCTTCCCCCCTCCCCAAAACCACTCTCTGGGGGGATGCTGGTGGCCGAGCTGCTGCCGGGGGCTCTGGTTTCTCCCGGGTTTTAGCACAGACCCAGCCCAGCCTCCCCGTGACGAGCTCAGGCCTGAACTGGACC